>NC_052047.1:90461633-90761633 GCF_903992535.2 Arvicola amphibius
CCCAAGGTGTCATGGCCACACTGCGAATGAAGAAGTTCTTTCTCAAAATTGAATGCACGGTCTTAGTGATCACCGATAGGATATGTGTGACATTTTCAGAGAAGGAGGTGGAGGCTCAGGTCAAACTCTCTCAGCTGGTAATGGAGTTACTTCTGATACCCACAGTTTGCTAGAAAAGAGAGGAGAGGCTTGAGAGCTCCCAAGTGGATAGCCTGGGTCCTTCTGTGATAAGCTCAATGAGACAGAGTTTGGGCGTTAGCGAAAGAACAAATGAAAACTAAAATAAAATAAATAAAATTTTAAAAAGCAATAAAAAGTAAAACTTTGGGGCGTTAGTGGAAGAGCAAATGAAAAATGAGAAGTGGCTTTGAGGGTAGCAGAAAGGGAATCTCCAGTCTCCGTCACCTGATAGAGTCCCAACTGCAGAATAATTCACTAGCATAGGAGTAGGGGCTGGTTTCTTTGGGTCCTATAGGAGCATTGGAAATTTCTAACCCTACTGCTCTGCCCCTCAGAGATGCTCACACATGAGGCTCCCTGCTTCTGCACTGCCATGTCGCTGCTGAGTCCTTTGTCTTGAAGCTCAACTTCCAAGCATCAAAATGGACATCATTTCTGACCAGCACCATCAGTGCCCTCATCTTGACTCCACCACCTTATTTCTCCATTTCCAAATATATATATTTGGAAAGGATCTCTCTATGTGACCAGAAATTGCTATCTAGACCATGCTGGTCCCAAACTCACAAATATCCACCTGTTTTTTTCCTCTTGAGTACTGGGATTAAAGATGGCTGCCTGCAGGATATGCTGAGGGGACAGAGGCAGGAGGAGAGACAGGTGTACAAGAACAGCTTTTGTTACCACTCTTTGTTTAATTTTCACTTTAAGCTGTGAGTTCCGTGGGGGACATAGCTGCTGGGGCTATGTCTGACTGACCTGTCAGAGGCCTCAGTAGCTCTTTTAGAAAATGCATGAATTGTAGATATTTAACATTTACTGATCAGCACACCTGCCCCTAAGAGCGGCATGTTTCATAACACAGCTTCCCTTCTGGAACTTGCATGCCACAACTCATGAGTGCTGAGTTCGGCAAATGTGTATTAAAAGGCAATTTATTTTATTTTTCTTTTAACATTTATTTTATTTTTAAGATTTTTTCAGGCAGTGGTGGTGTGCCTTTAATCCTAGCACTCAGGAGGCAGAGGCAGGTGGATCTCTGAGTTTGAAGCCATGGTCTAGAGTGAGTTCCAGGACACTGAGGACTACCCAGAGAAACCCTGTCTCAAACAGCCAAAATAAAAAAAATCAAACAAAAAACAAAAGAGAACATTTATTTATTTTTATTTTATGGTTACTGGTGTTTTCCGTCGTATATGTATGCTCATCTTGGGTGTGCCTGGAACCTGTGAACACCAGAAAAGAGCCTCAGATTCCCTGAAACTGAAGTTACAGATAAGCCTCCATGTGGCTGCTGGAAACCAAACCTGGACTCTCTGCAAGAGTGTTCTTAAATGCCCAGCCACCTCTTTGACCCACCTCCCCTACCTGATTTATTTTTGTTTAGCTTTACTTTGTTTTGTTTTTGTTCCATGGACAACAAGGTCATGATAGCTGCCTTTTTTGTCACAGACCCTTTTCTGAGCCTTTGGGATGCCTGAGAAAGTCCTGTGAGTTCTGTTTCCATCTTTCTGTGCCTTTGGTGCCATTTGTCTACCTGCTAGAGCCATAAGCAAGATTCTAGGTCTAATACTGCCTCCTAAAGACTGTGAGTTGTCATCTCTAAACAGAAAGGTGAGATAAAGGCCATTATAGTCTTTAGAGAACTATTAGGACAGCTAAAAATTCAGTACTCTGGAAATTTTACTGTAATTTCTTTGGGACCAGAGATAATACACATTTGGGAATGTGAAGAACTGTAAGTCTGGAGACACTAGACTTACTGAAGATGGCCAATGATTGAGCAAAAACCCTCAAACACTCTCAGCAACAGATAAAGAATGATGTTGGAAATGACAGCAATAGAGAGAGAGGAACTAGAGGACCAGAGAGGGAAACTCCTCTTTACTAGATTTCCTAAGTCCCACAGGCCCAGCCAGCTGCTCTGGGCAGTCAGTCGCTCCATGGGCATCTCAGAATTACTAAAGAGGCATCTGCCTTTTAGCATGGTTTCCAGGTGATTTGTGAGTACACCGGTGTGTGAGAGGCACGGACACAAATCAGAGTCAAATAGAAGCCAATGGTAAACTAGAGGTTTAAAATCTTTTACGGTCTAAGGTGCTCCTCTTTTGGGGGGAATCTTTTTGTAGAGCGCTCAAGCCTCCATCACATTAAAGAGTATATGAGGTCTAAGAGTATGCATTGGATATCTTCCTGTCCCTAATAGACCACAGCCTTGCAAACTAGAAATGAACCTTTGGGTAAGTAGTAATATGTCAGGGAAATAATTCTGAAGCAGTTTTGAGATATGTTTCTGTGATTTTCTTTTAAGTGCTCACTTTCTAGAATGTACTTGCCTTCATAGACCTCCACTCCTTCTATGCTCCTTCATTTCCATTAGTTTCTGGACTGACCCTTGCTTTGGATAAATGACATCTAATATCCCAGTAAAGGGCAGACCACTTTATGAGCTGCAGGGATGAAGCATAGTTTTAATGTTTTATTGTTGTTTTTGTTATTTGTTTTCAACATAGGATCTTTCCAGAAAAGCATCTGAGTTAAGTGAAGTGCACAGGAAAAGGGTTCAAGGTAGAACTTTCCCCTTCAGTGAAAACACACACACCATACAAGCACACATAACACATACACACACACTGAACATACCACACACCACACAAACACACACACGGCATACACACACTACAATACCACACAAATACACATACCACATACACACACATTGCACATACCACACATACACCGCATACACACACTACAATACCACACACACACACACCACACAAACACACACACTACAATACCACACACATACACACACCACATACACACCACACAAACACACACACACATACACACACACACACACACACACACACACACACATTTCTCTAACTAGCAAGTCTGTAAAAAATGTTTGCCAGAGCTGGAAATAAGAGAACAGAGAGAAAAAAATAAAAAAGAAAATCAGGAAAGGAAAAATGAGAGACCAGAAGGCCAGGAATGATATTAACAAAAAGGAAAATAAACAGAAATAAAGACTGAGAAAGCATTCTGTGAGCTGCGGGTCCCAGAAATGGCACTGGGGCAATAGCACAACAGAAGGAATGAGTCACTGTTTACCAGGCACAGACAGGGTGCTGTCAGCTCAACACACGTGTGACAACTAGCAGTGGAATGTCCCAAGCCTGAGAGCACTGTGCAGCTGGCATGAGAAAACAGGCGATCAACGTGATTTTTGTCTCTTCAACAATGGAGAAGGGGAGAAGTGTGCATGAAGTCTCTATGTGATTTCACATGTGCAGTGCACGAATGTTTAACAAAGCAAGGGAGGGAGTAGGCAGCAGTGCCATGAGTGTGAGAAGAGAAATGACTCAGATGTTGGCTAAGAAATATAAACAATGTAGCCAGGGAGAGCTGGGGAGAGAGAGCTCTTGCTATGGTAACAGGCTTAAAAACTAAATGCTACTCTGCGGTGGAAATGTAATAATTTACTCTGAAAAAATAAACAGATCAACCTAAAGGAGGAGAGGGGAGAGAGAACAACGCAGAGGGAGAGAGGAGTGATCAATAATACCAAGGATGTTTGAAAATGCCACAGGGAAACCTATATTCTACAAGATTACATAATATATATATATATATACATATATATGCATATGTATACAGATATAGTTTAAATGGAGTTGCCCCAGATGAAGGACAATGCTCTCTCAAGAGCCATAGACTATCTGAGAGGAATCCCAATTACCAACAATTGATACTTCCCTTTGAGTTGTTAGTCAGATGGCCCAAGTGACCCCCTCCCAACAATATAGACTATTGTTCTTGGTTATCAGCCAGAGCTTGAAGGTAGGACCCTGTTGCTGAAGGCACCACACACGTCCATCACAGAATTGGAGAGATCGTGCTGGTGCTGACCTGGAAGCCTCCTTCCTGAGCACCAGCTCCCCTAGTGTCAGGAGGTGTTGGGCAAGCTGCCAAAGAAGAAGTTATCAACAGTCCTTCCAAGTTATAAACTGAACACAACAATGACCAGCGTGGCAAGATACACCAAAGTTTCAATGGCAGCACCGATATGTGGGAAGTAACCAGCAAATATTTATTGTGCTTAAGAACAAATTAATAAAAAAATCTCATTCCTGTACTCTAAACCTAGCCAAGAACTGGTGGCTATAAAGTTCATAAAACATGGAAGAAAAGCTATTACTATCATTTTCTTACATTTATATACTGTCCAACTGCTCTAAATATTTGTTCTCATGCACAAAATACAGCTATCACCCCTTATCAAAAAAGTTTCTATTTACCATCAAATCAAGGCCATTACAGACACTCACAATTGGATAAAATGCAAAGAATAAGTAACTGTGGAGGGCTGAGCCCCACTGGATCATCTACAACATGACTTCTACACTTAGGGTTTAGGGACCACCTGAAGAGGGGGAAGGCAGATTGTAAGAGCCAGAGGACCAGGATGACTGCTGGCCCTGGTGGAAATGACAGTGGAGCTGTCAGCCATGATTTCTCAATGATACTAATTGAGCTTTGTAAGATGTATATGTGCACATATGTATAGAAATAGTCACAACGATAATAATTGCAGAAGAGGTCATAAATTCAAGAGATGGTAATGGGGGCTTGGGAAGAGTTGCGGGAGGAGGGACTCAAATTGCTGTAAATACAGTCTATTTATTTATGAATTCTCAACATTGGAAAATTTTAAAGGCTAAATTTATATTGCCTTATTTTAAAATAAACTTCTGTGTTCATCCCTAACATCCGAAAGCCTGGAAATGAGTTCTAGACACAAGGAGGCAGGCTTTTTGAGACATGTGGCTATAAGCCTTTTATTTCACACAGAATATCAAACTCTGAGCATTGATGGCTTAATAGAGCTCTCATGTACCAGTGTAGTTGCTGAAAAATCAATACCAATTCCTGTAGAAACTCAGCTTAATCTCAGTGGCTGGGAAAATAAGACGCAAACTAGCCTGTTCACAGGACTCACTAGCTGAGCTCCCAAGTACCTCTGGTATTTAACTCTCCACCTAGCAGAACTGGACTGCTCAGGATCTTCTACCACAACAAAAAGAAAAGAATGTGCGTGTATTATACAAGGGAATTTATTGGGCTGACTTAGCCAGCATGGGTGGATGGGTGCAATGGTGGCAGATGCCACGGCTCAGCAAAGAAAATGGCTCTCCACCCAGGCCTGATGCCTACTTAGACTTCTCGTCATCAGGACCTACAGCCCAAGGGAAGTTGCTGCTTGCACTGAGGACAGATCTTTCCTCACCAATCACTGTCATACCTGTCCATCCTTTCTGGAAACACGCCCACAGACCAAAGGGGTGTTTCTTCAGTCTCAGATATCTGTGAATGTGGTAAAGCTGACCACCAGGATCAACCATCACACATGACTTCCCATCAGTCCCCTTGTAAGGGACCCTATTCTGATATCCCTGCATAGCACAGCATGCATGTCCGTTTGGCTTCTCAAAGCTAGCCCATCCAAATCTGAGCTTCCTCTCGTCTCTTTAATCGGTTGCTCGATGACCTGAGCTGCTGCAGAAGACAGCAATTCCATTCTCACATTTCACAGTCATTTTTAGCACTGTCTCTCACGCTCCACATCCACTTAAACCACTCAACCCAGTCCTACCCTCGGGCCTTGGTCTTTTCTCTTGTCACCTTCTGCTTCTGCTTTGAATACCAAGTTGCCTCAGATGCTCCCCTTAGGTTTTGAGGGCTCAACTTGAACATTGCAATAAGACTTTTTAATGATCTTGAACCTCTCTCAGTGCATATTAGAAGAGAAGAAGAGGAGTTGTTTCAAGTTACACAGGCTGTCTGGTGTTCTATATACTGAAGCTATGCAGTCTGGAATGGGAAACCCCCTTGCCAGAGAAGAAGTGGTAGTTTGGGCATGGCACGCTGACTGCAATGCCGGGCCTGGAAGTAGCATGGGTCATAACTTGTATATTCCGTTGGCACAACCTAGTCAGCTTCACCTAGCTGAGATGTATGGTCCTGCACATGCCTGTGAAAAAAAGGAGAGTTAGTCATGGATGATTCTTAGACCATTACCTACTACCACAATCTGTTTCCTTGGATACTGCTCACCACGTGGGCAATTGAAATCCCGATTGCACTATTTTGTTGCTCTGGGGTTAATATTAGACTGATATTTTTTCTCTTCACCCATTCATCTATTCAGTTTTCTAAGAGCCAGAATTTTATCACATGAGCCAGACTGGGCCAAATACCTCAGCTCAAGCGATTCTTTTGCTTTGACCTCCAGAGCATCTGAGACTTGAGGCAGTGCCATTGATCCTGACTGACAGATATTTTGGAGTGTTTCTTCCTATGTGATAGATATTGAGTAAGGTTGAGGATGTTGTAGCTCTCTACACACTTAGCTGTGATTTTGCCTACAATGACAGTCTGGAAATACTAAGTAGGAAATTCTAGAAAGAAACAATTTGTAAGTCTTCAACTGTGATGGAAACTTAGTGGGTACATGGTCACTCTTTCATTTGGCTCACCCATGTTGTATATGATATGTACTCACAAATACCAACTGTTGTGGTAACACAGCAGTCTCTGATCCAAGTAAGCCTTTAACTAATGACATGCCCGAAGGTCAAGCATAGTGCTATTGGCTATTTCATGATGACAGCTATAACTATTCTATTTGATTATTAGTTATTGTTTTTAATCTCTTACTGTGCCTAACTTATAAGTCAAACCTTATCACATGTACATGTAGGAAAGAAATGGATGGAGTCCACATAAAGTTTGGCACTTTATATGGTTTTAGGCAACCACTAGCAGTCTAGAAACATCCAGCACATACAGAGTAAGGAGTTGTTTCACTGATCAAGGAAGGATACTGTATAGATACCAGAAGTAGCAATCTGTTGCTTGCATAGCACCCCATAGTGTGGTGGGAGAGGCATGGTGCAACATGTGACACCCACACACTCAATGGTATGCTATACATGCTACACCAGCTGACGATGCAGTGTACACAGGGCAGTCCGCATTCCCTAAGACTGTGCTGACCTAAAGGAGTGCTGCTCGCTGAAAGTTCCCTGGAAGTTCCTGCTGCTCTCGCAGACACTTGTCCATCCATAGTAGGTGTAGATGACTGCAAAACTCCAAGGCATTTTTAATTCACAAGTAGCAACATGTAAACATTCATTTGATTATTTTACAATGATTAATTAGGCACAGATATTTCTATTCTTTGGACCTCAGAGGAAGGAACACAATGAAACTCTTCAGAACATTTGGAAGGAAACATGAAACATGCTTAATTTTCTAATGTAGTGTTTAATTATAGAAAATGCAAACTAAAGTATGATTTTTGAATATGATACACAAGATAGAAAATACACAGATGTTCAAAATAAAACACAGTATACTCCCATATATGCTAAACAAGATAAAACAGCTGCTTATGGGAAAGGGAGGAAAAGGCTGATGATTAGAACACAAGGAGGGAAAATAACAAGAGTATCTTTGCAAGCAACAACTAAAGAAGATTATACATTCAACAAGTGCAAAATTCTAGAAATCCTTTTCTTTGTGGAAGATCAGTTAAAACTTTTGTTAAATGGACTAATGAGAAGACTTCAAAATACAATCAGACTTTAAAGCAAGAAGCTAGGCTAATAAGGCTTCCTTCTATGCTCTACACAGCTTCAGTTGGGGTCAGGGATCTAGCATCATTCTTACCTGTAATGATTTAGAAAAAAAAACCCATACATAGTCAACTTTTTTAAAAGTAAAATATAAGCTACATACACTATCTTGTGTAATTTAGATTATTCTATGTTATTTTATATACCCCAGTACAGTGTATGTGTTTTGTAAGGAGTTGTACTATATCATTTAGAAAATAAAGACAAGACCCATCAGTTCACTCCAAGCCAACTTGTCCCAAGTACTGTTGACTGGATGCTGAGCAAATCTACTGATGCAGATCCCATGGCTCAGAGGGATGATTATTATGCTCTCATCCAGGCCATCATAATCTCTTCTCTAGCAAACTGATAAACAAGCCAATTCCAGTACTGTGATATCAAAGGAATGAAAGTAGAAAGGACACTTGCAAATTACACAGAGAAATATAAAATGCTGCGTCTTCAAAGTCACCAAAATATCATAGCCTGAAAACCAAGATTTATGAATCACCATAATAAAAATAATTTATATACAATTATATTTATTCTACATTGTATTTAAGACAACATTACTTGAAATAGAAAGTTGAAAGAAGCACAGGTCACACCTGCGAGAATACCAAGCAGGCTGTCTGAGGGACTTCTGCACTCACTCGGTTATCCCGCATCCCGTTTTCCTGGTCACCCTTAGTGCTGCAACAGAATACCAGCTGCAGCTTACCCTCCCTCCCCTGACCATGTCTCCTGTGGACCCCTAGAACTATCCCTCCTTAGTCTTCCCTTCCCCTGACCTCTCACACCAACAATATTCCCCACGAACACATCAGCTGAGAAATCCAGTAAAACAGGCAACACTCAGCAAACACACTCTCTCAAAATCCAGAAAGGAAACATAAATGAAGAAAATGAATATAAACAAAACACCTACCCAATAAAAAAAAACCAGATATCAGAAGCTAAACTTATAATCACCCCAAATCTAGATGCCTACATACTAGTGTAATAACACAATCAATAACATCCAGGGCAATATGTTGCCACTAGAGACCAGCCATCTTCCTACAGCAAGCCCTGACTATCCCAACATACCTGAATTATAAGTAAAAGACCTTAGAACCAGCTATATGAAGATGATAGAGGTCCTTAAAGGGGAAATGAATAAATATCTTAAAGAAAGCAAGGAAACCACAAACAGTTGAAGGAAACAAATAAAACTGTTCAATATCTGAAAATAGACATGGAAGCAATAAAGAAAACAAAACTGAGGGAATCCTAGAAATGAAAAATTAGGAAAGCAAACAGGAACTACAGAAGCAGGCTTCACAAACAGAATAAAAAAGATGGAAGATAAAGTCATAGGAATTGAAGATAAGGTAGAAGATGGATACATCAGTAAAAAGAAAATGTCAAATATAAAAATTTTCGGACACAAAACATACAGGAAATCTGAGACACTATAAAAATACCAAACCTATAAATAATAGGAACAGAGGAAGAGGAAGAATACCAATTCAAAAACCCAGAACATATTTTCAACAACATCATTGAAAAAATTTTCCTAAAGAAGGAGATGCCTATCAAGATACAAGAAGATTACAGAAAATCAAATAGATGGAACCAGAAAAGAAATTCCCCTCACTCATATAATAATCAAAACACTAAACATATGAAGAAAGAATGTAAAGAGTAGCAAAGGAAAAAGATCAAGTAGCATATAAAAATTAATCAGAGTTATACATAACTTCATAATGGAGATATTAAAAGCCAGACGAGCTTGCACAGTTATGCTGCAGACTCTAAGACAGCACAGATGCCAGCTCAGACTATTATACTCAGAAGAACTTCCAATCGCCACAGATGCAGAAAATAAGATATTCCATAATAAAGTCAAATTTAAACAATATCTACAAATACAGCTCTACAGAAGGTACTAGAATGAAAAAAATCCAATACAAGGAGGTTAAATAAACCAATAAAAACACTGGAAATAAATAATATCTCACAAGCAAAGTCCAAAGAAGACACACACACTCACATACACACCAACACCACAACCAAGAGCAACAACAAAATAACAATAATTAACAACCCTTGGTCACTGATATCACTCATTATCAGTGGACTCAATTCCTCCAATAAAAGACCACATCAATAGAACAGATATAAAAATGGGGCCCATTCATCTGATGCATACAATAAACACACCTCCACATCAAGGATATATATAAAGTCCTTCTAGAATTCAATGGAAATGAACACACAACACACCAAACTTATGGATACAGTGAAAATGGTGTTAAATGGAAAGTTCCCAGCATTAATTGTTTACATAAAATAATTGGAGAGATATCACACTAGCAATTTAACAGCACACCTGAAATCTCTGGAACAAAAAGAAGTAAGTACACCCAAGTGGAATAAACAGTAAGTGATAGTCAAAATAAGGCATGAAATCAACAAAATAAAAGAATAAATGAAATGAAAAGTTGGTTAATTGAGAAAATCAACAAAATAGATAAACCCTTATCTCAACCAACTAAAAGGCAGAGAGAGAATGTCTAAATTAATAAAATCAGAAGAAAAGGTTGCATAATAACAGATATGAAGGAAATCCAGAAAATCATGAGGACATACTTTAAAAATCTGTACCACACCAAGCTAGAAAATCTAAAAGAAATGTACAATTTTCTCAATAAGTACCACTTACAAAAGTTAAATCAAGATCATATAAACAATTTAAATAGACCTGTAGCATCTAGTGAAATAGAAGTAGTCATTAAAATCTCCCAAGGAAAAGAAAAAGAAAATCCAGGGCCAGATTGTTTGAGTGCAGATTTCTACAAGATTTTCCAAGAAGAGATAATGTTGATACTTCTCAAATTATTCTACAAAATAGAAACAGAAGGAACAAATTCTATGAGGCCACAGTTACTTCAATAATCAAACCACATAAAGACTCAATGGAGAAAGAAAATTACAGACCAATTTCCCTTATGAACTTCGATGGAAAAATACTCAATAAAAGTACCTGTAAACTGAATCCAAAAACACATTTTTAAATAAAAGATCATCCTCCATGATCGAGTAGGCTTTATCCAAGAAATGCAGAGATGGTTCAACATACAGATTTCAATATATGTAGCCCACCATAAATAAACTTAAAAAAAAAAAAGATCATTTCATTATAAGCCAAAAAATCTTTGACAAAATCCAACACCCTTTCATGACAAAAAGTCTTAGAGTAATTAGGGATACAGGGAACATATTTAAACCTAATTAAGGCAATTTACATAAAATTAAGTGAAGAGAAACTTAAAACAATGCACTAAAGTCAAGAACATGAAAAGATTGCCCACTTTCCTCATATATTTAATATTGAACTTGAAGTTTTAGCTAAAGCAATAGACAGCTGAAGGAGATCAAGGGGATACAAACTAGAAAGGAAGAAGTCAACATATTGCTGTTTCCACATGATATGACAGTAAAAGTAAATGACCCTAAAAATTCTACCAGGAAGCTCCTACAACTGATAAACACTTGCCACAAAGTGTCTGGATGCAAAATTACCTCAAAAAATAAAAAGTAGCTTTTATATATACAAATGACAAACAGATTGAGAAAAAATAGAAAAGCACCACCATTCAAAATATCCTCAGATAATATAAATTATCTTGGTATATCTCTAACCAAGCAAGTGAAAGATTTATACAACAAAAACTTCAAGGATTGGAAGAAAGAAATCGAAGAAATTGAAGAAGATATGAGAAGATGGAAAGATTCCCCGTACTCATGGATTGGTAGAATTAACACAGTAAAATTGGCCATCCTAACAAGAACAATCTACAGATTCAATACAATACCCATCAAAACTCCAACACAATCCTTCACAGAACTTGAAAGAACAATTTTCACCTTCATATGAGAAAACAAAATAACTAAAACAATCCTGAAAAAAACAAAAGAACTGCTGGAAGTATCACCAACCCTGATTTGAAGTTGTACTACAGAGCTATAGTAGTAAAAACCACATGGTATAACAGAACTCCTAATTAATTTAGAATTCTTGATGATTAATAATCTTCTATTTTCTCCCTCCCCTCCCTTCTGTGTGCACATGTGTATGTGCACATGCCACATGCCATAAGAATGTGTTGGACCTTGTGAGAGGCCCAACATGGGTTCTAGGAACTAAACTTGCATCCTTTGGAAAAGTTGCAAGGACTCTTAACCAATGAGTCATTACTACAGCCTGTGAATAATCTTTAATACAAATATATTCCCCACAAAAAAAAACATGTTGATCAATGGAATCAAATTGAAGAGAAAGACATGAATCCACATACCTATGGATACCTGATTTTTTATAAAGTCAGAAATACATGCTAAAAAAGTATCTTCAACAAATGGTGCTGACATAACAGGAAGTTTGCATGCATAGAAGTCCAAATACATCAATATTTATTTATCATAACCTGTACAAAACTCAAGTCCAAGTGGATCAAAGACCTCAGCATAAAACCAGACACACTGAACCTTACAGAAGAGAAACTAGGGAATAGCCTTGAATGCACTGGCACAGGAAACAAGTTTTCAAACAAGCACCAATAGTGGAGGAACTAAGACCAACAATTAATAAATGGAATCTAATGAAACTGAAAAGATTCTGCAGGGTGAAGCACACTATCAATCAGAGAAAGAGACAGCCTATAGAAACAGAAAGAGATTTTCACCAACTCCACATCCAATAAAGAATTAATATCCAAAATATACAAAGAACTCAAATAATTAGACATCAAAGCCAAATAATCCAAGTAAAGAATGGGGTAAAGATCTTAACAGAGAATTCTCAATAGAGGAATCGCAAATGATAAAGAAAAACTTGAAGAAATGTTCAACTTCCTTAGCCATCAGGGAAATGCAAATTTAATCTATTTTGAGGTTCCATCTAACACCTGTCAGAACCGCTAAGATCAATAACACAAGTGACAATTAATGCTAATGAGGATGTGGAGCAAAAAGAACAGCCCTCCATTGCTGGTGGGAGTGCAAACTTGTACAACCACTATAGAAATTAATATGGTAGCTCATCAGGAAACTTGGAGTTGATCTACCTCAAGACCCAACTATACCACTCTTAGGCATATACCCAAAGGATGCTCCTTCTTACCACTATGACACTTCCTCAACTATGTTCATTTATAATAAGCAGAAACTGGAAACAACCTAGTTGTCTCTCAACTGAAGAATTGATAAAGAAAACTTGATATGATTACACAATGGACAAGTATTCACTGGTTAAAAAATGACATCATGAAATTTGTAGGCAAGTGGATAAAACTAGAATAAATCACCCACAGTAAGATAACCCAGACTCAAAAAGACAAATACAGTATGTATTCACTTATAAGTGGATATTAGCTGTTAAGTAAGTTATAACCAAGCTAAAATCCACAGAACCAGAGAGATTAGGTAAAGAAGAGGGATCTAGAGTGTGTGTGTGAAGGGGGATGCATGGATCTCCCTGGAGGGGAATAGAATAAATTTTGCATGTAGACTGGAGGTGGGTGGGGACAGGAAGAGGGGGGAACACATTGTGTGGCAGGGCAGGGATGAAGGAAGAGAATGCAGGAAGAGCTAGCTGGTATTGGGGGACTTTTGGGAGGTTTTTGTGAAAACCTAATGCAATGGACACTTCCTGGATAGATGACCATGATGCTAGTGAGGACACTGAGTAACATCAGATACAGAGTTTGAACTGGCCATCTTTTGTAGCCAGGCAGGGCTTCCATTGGAGGGACTGGGATATATTCAGTTGAGCTGCTGGCTGAGGGGATCCTGTAGAGATTTCTAAATGACCCAGGCTGATGCTAGGACAGAAGAACACTCTCTGAAATTGGCAGTGGGGCCCCATTGCCAAGGACAGCAACAATGCAAGTCATTTAATGCTAATTTAAGATCGAGTTGGTGCCTGCATGGAGCCTTTACTCCTGTTTCTAAATTTTTTACTGAAAAGGTACTCTGCAGGCCCAGAAAGAGAACATGGACACTAACACGGTCACAAAACACTCAACCTATCATCTGTCCTGCCTGCAAGATGTGTACAATGCTGACACAGAACTTGTGGGAGTGGCCAACCAATGTTTGGTTTAACTTGAAGCCTGGGCCATGAGAGGGAGCCTCTGCCTAACACTGCTCAGATACCCAAAAACTTACTTGAGACTGGATAGCCCAGAGACCCAGAGTAGAACCCACACAAAAAAAGAAAGAAAGAAAAAGAAAAGACAAGAAAAAGGGAAAAAAATCAATGAAATAATTCCTAATAATATTCTCTATACTCACAAACTGACACCTGATCTAGTTATCAGAGAGGCTTTCTCTGGTAGCAGATCAGAGCAGGTAAGGAGACCCACAATCAGACATGTAAAAAGAGAGTCTAAATTAGAGGACTCCATTGGGTTCCTCCCTCCCAGAGCTCCAGTAGTTCCAGAGAAGAGAAGGAGGAAATACTGTAGAAGTCAGAAGGGATGGAGGATACCAAGAGAACATAACTCATTAAATCAACTAAGCAGGGCTCACATGGGCTCACAGAGACTGAAGAGACAAGCTCGGGACTGCATGCAACTGTACTAGGTCCTGTGAATATATGTTATGACTGTTAACCTAGTGTTTTGTGGTATTCTTAACTGTGGGGGAGGAGCGTGTGTCTCTTTTGCCTGCTCTTAGGACTCTTTTCCTCCTATTGGGTTGCCTTGTCCAGCCAAGACATAATAGATACAAGAGCTTTTTCTTTGCCGTATTATATCTTGTTTTGTCCTGTTTGGTTGCAGTCTCTTGGAGGCCTGCTCTTTTCTGAAGAGGAAATGGAGGGGAGGTATATCTGGTGGAGAGGAAAGGTAGGGGAGGAATCTTGGGGTGGTGGGGGTATTATAAAAGGCAAGTGGGCTGCTTTTCGTCCCACCCAGATCCTGGCTAGTTTTACCCAAAATAATTACACAGAAGCTGTATTCGTTTAATCACTGCCTGGCCCATTAGTTCTAGCTTCTTATTGGTTAACTCTCACATCTTGATTCAACCAATTTCTAATAATCTGTGTATCACCATGTGACTGTGGCTTACCGGGAGAGATTTAGCGTGTCTGACCTGGCAGCTTCATGGCTCTGTCTCTGCCTCCTTTCTCCCAGCATTCTGTTCTGTCTACTCCACCTATCTAAGCTGCTGCCCTATCAAAAGGCCAAGGCAGTCTCTTTATTTAAACAATGAAAGCAACACATATTAAGAATATCCTCCTACAGCAGTGGGGGAAACTATGGTCAGTATGTATGATATGAAAAAAAGAATCTATTTCCAAAAAAAAATTTTAAAGAGAATTGAAAATAACTGTTTAACAAGAGGGGACTAATATATTTTGCTACATGATAGAATTATACGTATATAATGATAAAGTGATTTTGATATATTCTAACCAACTATGTATTCTAAAATATGCTTTATAATCCCAGCTTTGCAAACAGAAGATAAATACATTAAAAGTATATTAATTCAGTTAATGTACTAATTCAGATAAAATTTATGAGTATTCTAGACTATAGCTGATCCAATACTTTATTGTTATAATAAAACATTAATGACTAATCCACATCCTAATTATACCTATTAAACTGAATTATGACTGAAGGATTATATCCATGCTGGCTTCTTAAAATGCTATGCTCTCTTATTAACAGAAGTCTTTTGAAATTGCACATTCAACCATTCTTCTGTCACACTTTATGGTGTTACCTTGAGACCCACTTTACTGTGTCATCATTAAGCCATGTTTAATAATCATAGAGAATTTATTTTGCCATAAGAATGTAGATAAACAAGTGATCCTTATAATTTTCTAGATCTTAACTAAAGAGTAAATTAAACATCTTGTGAATATCTTGTTTCCTACTAAAATCAAAGGGTTCATTTTGCTATTTTGAGGGCTCTAGTGTTCAGTCATGTCAGCATGAAAGAGAAATGACAAACACATCATGTTCCATTTAAAGTTGAGCATTACATCAAAACTTGGGTTAGCTTTTACCTTACAAATAAAGATGAAATTATTTATTTATTATTTTTCTTTGAATTATAAATTCCTTGAGGGTTGGATAGATATGTAAACACAAGATGAGGTCAAAACTTTTGCAGTGATCCAGTTTCTATTTTCCTTTGTGTGACAGTTATTCTAGGATATAAGCACATTAATAAATAGATCTTTTCAAGAAAAAAATAAAAACCTAACATAAACACACACACAGACACCTAGACACACAAACACATGCACAAGCTCATGGAATATATATATGTTTGTTTGACACTTCCTTTGTACCCAACAGATCTAATTAAATTGTTAACTAGAGTCTACTAAACAAAATGTCTTCCACTCTCTAGAGACTGACTGCATCCACAATCTTGGGATTACAAATATGTGACATCTGTGCTGCCATTTTCCATTTCTAAATAATGGAAGACATTATTAATTGATCATAAGACTCTTTCCTCCTGAGTCTAGACCAGACCTCATGTCACAATCCTTCTCACCACACCAAGCAGTCACTCGCAACTGATATAAGATGACATTCAGAGTCTATTCCCTACTCCTATGTTAAAATGAAAGCTTAAGAAATGATTGAATACTATTTTGTTTTTTAATAGCCTATAACCTTTCCCACAATATAACCCTAGTATCTACTTAGTGAATTAAAGAAACTGCATTGTGAACATAAAAACCATGAATATAGATGAATGTGACTTTAGTTTAAAAAAAGCATAGAAACAGAAGCATCATATACACTTTTAATAACTGAATGCTCATCAAGCATGAATAATGCAGTCAAATGATTAAATTAATAATTCATAAAATTACAAGTCACAACAATGTGTGGCATATTATGCATTAAGTTCAAAGCCAGATGACTCAAGGACACAAAGAAACAGGACACCCAGTCTCTTATCCCAATTATCTAGTTGAGACATTTCCTTTTGTGACACAATCCAAGAGAGAAGTGTCACCTCCATTAAGGTAGTTTTGGTGACAGGAGACTCAGATGTTTAGGAAACAGAGGAGAAGATTTGTCTTTGAGGCTCAAAGGAAATTTTCCTAAGTAGGTAAATTAGTAGGCAAATTTAATAGAAATTTAGTTGTAAACAAATTCTTCTAACTATTACTCTTCTGTGTCCCCCAGACAGTGCTGCTGTGGTCTTGGGCTTGTCTACCAGATTATCAGGAACATTATCCTGTTTGTTTTTTTTTTCCATTTGAAGTTGAGTTTTACTCTTTCCAGGTCTGTGATACAATAAAGGAACTTCTGGAGACCTCACCATCTTTGACTTCAAGTTCTACTATAGAGCTACAGTAATGAAAGCTGCTTGATATTGGCACAAAAACAGACAGGTTGACCAATAGAATTGAATTGAATATTAATCCACATATTTATGAATACCTGATTTTTGACAAAGAAGCTAAAATTATACAATGGTAAAAAGAAAGCATCTTCAACAAATGGTACTGGTATAACTGAATATCAACATGTAGAAAATCTAAATAGATCCATATCTATCCCCATCTACAAAACTCAAATCTGATGGATCAAAGACCTCATCATAAATCCAGCCTCATAGGAGGGAGAGAAAGTGGGAAGTAACCTTCAATGCATTGGCACAGGTGACCACTTCCTAAATATAGCCCCAGTAGCACAGACACTGAGAACAATAACTGAAACTGAGAAGCTTCTGTATGGCAAACAATATATAGTCAACAGAGTTGGGATAGGTTTTGTGATGGAAAAAGAATTAATGCTTTGTAGCCTTAACAAATCTATACAAGGAAGAATAAATAGGAAAATACTCTGTTTCCTCAGAAGCAGATTTTAGATCTGGCTCTTTGTTCTGAAGTGAGCTCCTACTCCTGAGATACTGTCTTCCACCATGTAAAGAGTATTACATCTTCTCTGAATATTACTTCTTTATATGATCTCTGATGTCTAGATTGTAGGGTCTCTGCCCCTTTCTAAGGCCCTGTGAAGTCCCCAGGCTGACTCTGAGGAACTGCCTGCAGGTGCTATTCTGCTTTAGCCATGCATAGACCTAGCAGAGCTGACCACTGTTTTCAAGGTATGGATTCAGAAGAAAGATGGTGTGTGGGGCACTCAGTCTTCAAACTCACTTCTAATAATAGGTTTTTTATCAAATAGCAAGTGAAAGAACCCAAACTCCAAATAACTAAAAAACAAAAAGGTGAGCTTGTGGTGGGTTTCAGCAGTGGCTAATGGGATCAATGGACAAGTCTATCAGCAGGAGTAAGCAAAGGGCAGGGCTATCTTCAGGAGAACATTGCTGGCTCTCCCTGCCTCTATTGCTGCTCACCACAGGGTGACCACTGCTTCCTCGGACAGTGGCACTCTATCCACACAGTCCCATATGGAAAGCAATTCCCACCCAAGAACTCACAAGGAAGAGCATGGATTGTCTCTGACCCCATTGCTATGATCCAGAAACCAGGGACATGCGAAGGGGCCACAGCCATCATTTGTACACATAGAGTTGAAAGGAAATTGGGAGTTTCCCTTAAAAAGAGAAGGGAGAGGAAGGGCCCTACGTATTAAGGACGAGTTGAGGTTGTTATAGTCTGCCATCTCTTAGAACTAAGGTTCACGGAGTGCCAAGAACAGACTGCTAAAGAAACAGGAGGAAACACTCTTAAAGGGGCACTAAATGTTAGATCTAAAGCATTCCCCATTAAGGTTTATTGTGGCCTTCAACTGGATGTGCTACTGTAAAGATTGTGGAAACTTTAGATGCCTGGGCCTTGGAGGAAGCAGGTTCTTCAGATTCTGCTTTTGAAATCTGGATTAGTTTCTCAAGTCTTTACTCCTCTAGCTCCCTGGCCACTATGAGGCAAGCAGTTTTCTTCTACCACATGCATCCCCTGTGATGTGCAGTATCTACAAACGCCCAAAGAATCAGAGACAACAATAATGGATTGAGTCAATGAATCATAAAATCTTCCCTGTGTTTACATTGTTTGTCTCAGGCAAACCTTTGTCACAGCAATGAAGCGCTAATACACAATGCCATGTAACACGGCACTAGACAACCTTTTCAAGATGCATAGAACCCTTGATGTTAATCAAATCATGTCTTTCTCCTCAACTCCAGTCACTTAACTGAATGGCTGCATGAAGAGTGCACAACAATTGCTTCTAATTTGCCAAATACATCAATCAAATCTGCTAACCCAACTTAAATAATCTTGAGGAAATTTTCAGGCATATTTTGCATCTTTCATAAAGCCAATCAAATGCATCTCTACACATGAAATACAGTTTACAATCCCTGTAGAGAATAGATGAGTCCTTTGGATGACCTTGAAGCATTATCAAATAATAAAGAAACACAGATCTAACAGTAACCTGTGGAATAAGTCAGATCAATGCCACTCCTGCCTTCAAAAAGAGAGTTCTATATACAGACTTTGCACAGCCTATATCAGCCTTGAACATCATGGCTAACTGCCGGCATTATAGATGTTTCTATACTGGCCCAATGCAATTAGAAATATAGGATAAAGTATGTAGAAACTAAAATGTATTATTTGCTCCAAAATTCAGCTTGTTTTCCTGCTTTTTATGCAATTCTCGAAGAAACAGGGTCTTTTCTTCCTGAAAAACCTTCATCCCTGTCTGCTAATGTCTCCTCATTCACCATGCTCCAGCTTCACTGGATATTGTTATTTCTCCTTGGCTCCAAAACCTTTCTACTCAGGAGCCTCTGCAGTAATTGTTACCTTTAATAAAATATTCTCCGACCCATCATTTAAGAAGTGGTGATGGTTCAACCGTGTCTAGACACCTGTCCAACCTCACATCTTTGCGCCAATGTCACCTTCTCAGAGCTGTTTCCATCTTTATGAAGATTTAATTCATTCTGGTTTTTCACACACCCTGTTGTTTTATAGAGAGATATATTTTAGATGTTGTCTTTTATTATAATAGTCATATGAGGTAAAAAAAATTTGCCCATATCATTTGTCCTTCTAACCCCTGTCAGAGGGTAAATTCTCAGAATATCTTCATGAATGGAGACTTATTGTGAACAAACATTCATAGTGTGGGAGGTCCTTCTGTCTATGTGTTGCTTTTATTGGTTAATAAATAAAGAAACTGCCTTAGCCTGTTGATAGGGAAGAACTTAGGTAGATGGGGAAAACTAAATGGCATGCTGGGAAAAGGAAAGTGGAGAGAGAAATGCCATGGATCTTCTGGAGACAGATGCTGGGAATTTTACCGAGTAAGCCACTGCCACATGGCAATACACAGATTAATGGACATGGGTTAAATTAATATAAGAGTTAGCTAGTAAGAAGCTAGATCTAATGGGCCATGCAGTGATTTAATGAATACAATTTTGTGTGATTATTTCAGGTGTAAGCTAGCTGGGCAGCCAGGACAAATAAGCAGACACTCCTCCTACAGGTTGGTGCCCATATGGCCAACTAAATCCACTTAAAACCTGAGAGGACTTAAAAAGTAATTCCAGACCAAAAAAAAAAATTACAGAGTTTAACACAGCTTTGTGCTGTTTGCTGGCAGCATGCCACAGATCCTTTAAGAGTGATTTTCCTGACTCAGCCACAGCATTAAAAAAGCAGCAGTTTTAAAATGCCAGCTTTCTCAGTTATGCTGCCAGCACTACCTCTGGCTCTTTCAGGCAGAATGTCCAGCTATAGGGCATTTGGGAAGGGTTTGTGAGAAGCAGCATGTTGCAGCTTTCTTGATGGCAATGTGGACCAGCTTTGTGCCTGGACCTGAGGCAATGTGCACAGCTCAATGGCACAAGCAGCCCTCTTCCTATACATTCATTCTCGTGCATGAAACAGTTTAGCTCTGTCCTGTTTTCCAAATCTGGTTTTATGTTTCTTTAGGCAAACTGAGATAACCATCATTTCCCAGATACACAACAAACCTTCTTACTTCTCTGCTTTCCTGGTCTCTCACCATAACCACCTCCTATATAAACTTGCAAAGGAAAATCGTTGCTCTCTGGGAAATGGTGTTATGATAAATACTGCACAGAGTATAATGGTATTAACCTGTAATCCCAGTGCTTGCAATGCTGATATAGGAGGATAAACAGTTTGAGGACATCTTGGGCTACATAGCTCATTATAGGCTACCCTGAGCTATCTAGCAAAACCCTACGTCAAAGAAAGAAAGGTGAGGGGAGAAGGGAGCGAGGAGCAGGAGGAAAAGGTAGAGGAATGGGGCAAATCCAAAGAGAAAAATAGTGCAAACTAAAATATTTGAGACATGCCTTCCAGAGCAGCCTATGGTATAAGTTAATGCCAAAGTACAACTCGGTAAAATCGGCTCTATGTGGGCCACACTGTGATGCATTCTAGGCTCAGTTCTGCAGTAGAAGGATGGTGTTAATGACTTCCTCTGAAATCTGAGGAACCCAACTAGGATTCAGGCTCACAAAAGGTCTAACTGATTTCCTATCAGTGATAAGAGAGTGTATTATATATCAATCATGATGAGGTATGTTCTTATATAGAACAATTTATCTACTGTAGCATTGTTAGTTCAAAAAATAAACCTTATCATTTGCACAACTCAAATGTTTCAGTGTCTCTTGCCTGTCTGTTGAGGATCTACCTTTAAATTTTTAGAAAGTATAGCAACATTAATAAGAGGTTAGAAAAGAAGACGGTCACAACATACCTTGATGGTGTGTGTACTTATCATCTCCCTTGACTGTTATATATAAAAGGTTTTAGACTATAATTGCTTTTGGACTGTTTGCTCACAAGAAGTTTATTATTGACATATACTTATTGAAACAAACCTTTTTTTTAAACAATGCCCTGCTGCATAGCCTAGACTGGCCTCAAACTTAAGATTTTCCTGCCCCAGTCTTCTAAGTGCTGGAAGTCCAGTTTTGTGATATCAAGCCCATATCTCTCATTATTTACTGATGCAACCATTATTCTAAGTCCCAAGTATAGAAATGTGTGCATGCGAATATGTACATACACAGTCCTGAATTTCCCAATTACTTTATTTCAAGTGTGAATTTCATAGATGTGGGTTCTTTGATTTAATGTAAGCCATTTACAATTACATACAAATGAAAGACTAACAAAAATAATATAGCAAAGAAATAATCCTTAGAACTCATTAATAAAAGACAAGTGACTTAATTCAAAAATAAGCAAATAATTTGGGTAGCTAACTCTCAAAAAGAAATTAAAATGACCAAGCAGAATATCAAGAATGTTTAACATGACCAACTACCAGGAAATGAAACCACAATGAGATAGGACTTACACCCACGATGATGCTCATGTTCAGAAGGCAGATTACAGCAAATGCTAGGAAAGATGCTGAGCATTGAAACTCTCACTTGTGGTTAGCAGGAATATCCACAAGTTCAGTCACTTTGAGAAAAAAATACAGGAGTTCTTCAAAGGGAGTACATATAGACCTGTCCAGAGATTTAGTCATAAGAGATAAAATCTTATGTCTATGAACAAAATGTACACAAATGTTTATGACAATGTTACTCAAAATAGGTTAACAGTAGAAAGAATGCAGCCATCTGATAACAGGTGAATGGACTAATAGCATATATTGAGACTGAATATCGTTGATGAATGAAAATGAAAAAAAGATACACTCTACAACAAAGATAAAATCTTAATGTTTCACAGTAAATGAAAGAAACCAGTTATAAGAATGACAGATGACATGATTCCATTTATACAAAATGCTAGGTATAATCCATACACATAAAAGTAGATCAGCAGTTGCCTAGAACTATAGTAAATGGACAGATTACTAATGAGTATGAATTTGTTTGGGAGTTAATAAAATGTTCTAAAGTTAGTTGTGGTGACTGTTGCATAAAACAACATACCATGAACACTTGAGGGTCTGGAGAGATGATCCTTCTAGAAGCACTTGCTACTCTTCTATAAAACTAGAGTTCAGTTAAGATCACCCACATTGGCAGATACAGGAGATCCAGTGCCTTCTTCTGGCCTCTCTGTGCTCAGTCACATAAATGCCATGCACATACATACAAACAGATAAAAATAAATTTAAACAAAAGCAGTTTCTGCACTTCAGGAAGATTCAGAAATTAGGGTTATCAACTACTCCTATAGACCAGTATATGAAGAGAAAAAGAGAATAATAGCTTTTTTATATTTCATAAAGGAAGAGTTAAGTCCCCTCCATAAATTCATGGACTTAGTCTGTGCAATCCACTCTCTTACCCTAAATCACTCTTCATCTTAGAGTTGGTGGTTTCTTTTACAAAGAATCAGTGATTCTTATTTGGAACCTGTGTTTTAGAGTCTGGAATTCAAGGTCCAGATGAAGGAGAGGTGAGATGGGCAGTGAAAAATCAGGGGATTTTAATTACTGCTCATAAATTGAAGACTAAAGTATAAGAAGTCAGAAAGGAAAGAAAAAGAACAAGAAAATTATACAGATGGAAAATCCAATCTGGGGTTTGCCTAGTGTTCTCTCTTCAGGACAAAAGAGAGTCTAGGGAAGGAGAGAAGCATAAAACAAGACCATGGAGGATCATAAATGACTTTATGAATGATGTCATAAATGATACATCATGTGAGTGTTCCTGGTATCTTGAAGAATGTATTTATAATAGTGATCCTGAAATGCCTTGTGACATGCTTGGATTCTGGAGGACATTTATTTAGTATTTTCAGGGGAATTCTATCAAACATAGAATTCTATACTTAACAAAATCATTAGTCAATGTCACTATAGAACACCAAGCAAAAGCAGAGAATCCATACAATTGGGGATTCTGTAAACAGAGACTGCTTGTTCATTTCCCATCTTCCCAGACTCAAATAATCACATAGAAACTATATTAATTACAACACTGTTTGGTCTATTAGCTCAAGCTTCTTATTAACTAACTCTGGCATCTTAAATTAACCCATTTCTATTATTCTGTGTATCACCACAAGAATGTGGCCTACCGGTAAGATTTCTCCCAGGCATCTTTCTACTTTGATAGCTATATGGTGTCTCTTTGACTCTAGCTATTCTCTCTATCTGTGTTCTGGTTTCCTGCGTGGCTTTACTCTGAGAGACTGCTTGCTCATTTCCTGACTTCTCAGACCTAAATAATCATACAGAAATTATACTAATTGCAACACTCTTTGACCAATAGCTTAGGCATATTCCTATCTATCTCTTATATCTTAAATTAATCCATTTCTATTATTCTGTATATCACCATGAGATTGTGTCTGGGCATCTTTCTGCTTTGGCAGCTACCTGGATCTTTTGACTCCACATACTCTCTCTCACTCTGTCTGTCTGTCTGTCTATATATCTATCTATCTATCTATCTATCTATCTATCTATCTATCTATCTATCTATCTATTATCTATCTATCTATTATCTATCTATCTATCCATCTATTATCTATCTATCTATCTATCTATCTATCTATCTATCATCTATCATCTTTTCCCACCTGGCTATATTCTGACCTGCTATAGACAAAAGCAGTTTCTCTATTAATCAATGCTAATAAAACATATTTATAGCATACAGAGGGGAATCCCACATCACTTCCCCTTTTCTGTCTAAATCAAAAGAAAAGTTCTAACTTTAACATAGTGAAATTAAATAAACAAAACAGTTATCAAGCAAGAATTATAGTTACAATATTTAATCCATTCACATTTGGCAAATAAAGGAAAATAATATCCTATCTTTGTTCTTCTAAAGTTTTATATCTAATTTATCTTTTATCATAAATAAAGAAGACTATAACTATAACTATTTGTCTTCAACTCCATCAAAGACTTCACAATTATGTACTATTATATAAATAAACAGGAATAGACTTGTAAGCCACTTCCAAAACTCTAGAATTGACAGAGACATCTTGCTGCCTGGACAGTCACCCAAAGTTATTCTATAACATTGGGGCATCTGTCTTCAGCCTACAGGCCTGTCTTCAGTAAAGCAGAAAATTTGAAGGTCTCTTCTGCCTTGTAATGGCAAAGTTCATCAGTTGCTTTCTTCTGTATCCTCCAGAATGTCTGACAGTTTCTTCTTTTCTTTTCTTTTTCTTTTTTTTTTTTTTTTTTTTTTTTGGTTTTTCAAGACAGGGTTTCTCTGCAGCTTTTTTAGAGACTGTCCTGGACCTAGCTCTTGTAGACCAGGCTGGCCTCGAACTCACAGAGATCCGCCTGCCTCTGCCTCCCGAGTGCTGGGATTAAAGGCGTGCGCCACCACCGCCCGGCTCAGTTTCTTCTTTGAAGCAGGAACACTAAAGGATCATTCTGACTTTTGGAAAGTTTAGTAGTCACTTTTCTGTGTGTCCTGCATGTCCAGGTCATACAGCATACCATCAAGCCATCCAGGCAAGAACAGTTTCTTGCCCAAATAGCTATCCTTGTCACATTGAAGGCAAATTCCATAATGAGTATCTTCAATGCCCATTAACCTCACTGAAGTAATTGTTGCTGCCAATAACAGACATGTGTCACTGTCAAGAAAAGTTTAAATCCTTAAAACATTTTAAATGTCATATTCTGTAGGTCTTTGAAAGGGTTGAAGAATGCCTATCCATTTGAAATATATCTCTATATATCTAGTAAACCTAACAACATGGCTACAATTTTGACTATTATAAATGACTATCTATTAACTTTTAATTATATGTTATATTTTTAAATGAACAGTATAAATGTAATAGCTTGAACAAAAGTAGAAATATATATATATATATATATCATATAACAAAATTGACTTTAAGTATGTATCAATAGATCAAAATTCATACCAATGCAAAGTATTCATCTCTGTATCATAGCCTATTATTATTATTATTATTATTATTATTATGTTACTGACTGTAGTCATTAATCACTTATAATCAATCCCTTTAGATGAAAACAAACATTTATAAAAACAATCATTTTGGGAATTTGGACATAGTTTTCTCCAATCTGCTTTCTATGTTTGTTGGATAAAGTATTTTTAGGGTTCACAGAGACCTTTCAGGGGCTCTTGTTCCATCAAACCACAGTACCCTGGAAGGAATCCACAGGTTCTCATCCTCTGTGGAAACAAAAGCAGAACCTCTTTTTCAAAGCAATATATTCCTTAGACTCAAATTTTGAAATCAAGATACCTTTATGTTGGTTTAACTTGGCAATCCCCAGAATAAAATGTCTCTCTGCAGTCAAAAAATTCAAAGAAAATACAATAATTTGCATAGCCAGACTCTGTGTATTTTCCATCTTTCCATGGCTTATTTTTCTTTACCCCTTTAATCTATGACTGTCTGTACACTCATATTACTTTTACTGTCTCTTTACAAACTTCTTTTTATAACCATCTATACTCTTTTCTTCTCTCTCCCAAGTCTATATACATTTTTAAACACACGGTGTCTCATTTACAGTTCTTTTATGTCTGAATCTGTCCTATTGTGGATCTGAAATTATTTTCTGACAAGGACCCTTTTACAATGGTAAGCAGTGTAGTTGCAGCAGCCTGGACACTGGCTCCACCTTTCTTGGCCTTTCAATATGGTAGAGGCATGTTTACCACCAGCTCTGGGACTTTTGGGTGGGAGCTATGCTTGCCACCTCAACTCTGGAAAACACCTTGCAGCACATAAATCCTTTTTGTCTGAGTAAAAGCTAAATCTGCCATGCAGCAGCACTATGTGGCCTGAATATGTCTCTGTGTATGGCAGTTGGAATCTACCATGCTCTCTGCCTGTGCATGCCTAGCAGACCCATTCTGGTCAGTTACCTAGTCAGAGTGCTGAGCTGTTGGTGTCCTCTCAGCTACTTTCCTCCTAACCCTGAAAGAGTGTACAAAAACCTGGACTCAAAGTGGGTTGCAGGCCATGCATGTTAGCCCCAGTCATTTGGGCACCATTTGTAAGCAGAGACTGCTCATTCATTTCCTGACTGTTAGACCTGAATAATCACACAAAACGATTTTAATTACAACACTGTTTGGCCAATAGCTTAAGTGTATTCCTATCTATCTCTTAGATCTTAAATTAACCCATTTCTCTTATTCTGTGTATCATCAAAAGGCTGTGGCCTACTGGTAAGATTCTGGGGGATCTTTCTGCTTCAGCAGCTACATGGCATCTCTTTGACTCCACCTACTCTCTGTCTCTCTCTCTCTGTCTCTCTATCTATCTATTTATCTATCTATCTATCTATCTATCTATCTATCTATCTAATCTATCTATCTATCTATCATCTATCTAATCTATCTATCTAATATATATATATATATATATATATATATATATATATATATATATATATATATATCTTTTCCAGCCTAGATATATCCTGCCCTGCTATAGACCGAAGCAGCTTCTTTAGCAAGCAATGGTAATAAAACATATTCATAGTATATAGAGGGGACTCCCATATCAGGATTCAGCACTAGAAAGAAAGCAAACAAAGTCTCAGCATGTTGATTAAGATCCCCAGAGGAGACTGACTACCTGAGAACAGAAGACTGGGTGGGACAGAGCTAAGAAACTGCACCCATGCTGGGGAGGACATGAAGAGAAAGTACATCCCTAGAAGTTAGGACCTCAGGAATTTAGTCACTAGCTTAGTCAACAAAGAGTTTTAGCTGAAGGAAATGCATGGATGTCACTGAACTCTCTAGGGACCTTATGGACCGCTTTGTTGTACCCATGTTTTGATCAATGTGGCAAATAAAACTAAGGAATTCTGATTAAGGACAAAATGATACCAAACAAACATATACACAGATACACACACACACACACACACACACACACACACACTTTGTCAGTGATACAACCATATGGCTAACAGCCACCATGTAAAATTAAAATGAAAGAGTAGCTGTAAGGAAGAAAACCTCCTTAGATGCCAAAATCTACTGGTCTCATTGACCTTGTAGCTCCCAAGCCCAGAACTGAGAGAAAGAGATTGGTTATTTATAAAGCCATACAAATGAAAATATTTGTTTGGCTAATACAGTTTGAGTATGAATGCCAAATGGGATTTCAGTACTAGAAATGGGCAGATTTTCTTTCTCAACAGTGTAAAGCAATCCTGGATGTGGAAGAAAAGCTGGCTAGCTGTTTGTTTTCAGAGAACTTCCAGAAGAGCACACAGGGAAAGAGCTGTTCCACCCACAATGCCAACCAGATCAAGCCATTCTGACCCTAGAGAAAAAACAAGTGAATACACGAACCAAGAGGCAGAGAAGGCACTGTAGTGTTTAGCTGAGTGCTATCCTCACAGAAGGGAGAGTTAGGAGTTCCCGCCTAACATCAATGAGTCAAACATGAAGAGGGAATCCCCAGAAATCATAACAACACTAAAAAAAAGAGGCACACTGTATGTAAGATGATGCTGGTGAAGAGAGCCAAGTCCCCATCTCACATAACATTTTACCAGATATCATTAAGATGGAATATCAAGAAATTATAGTACACATTTTCCTGGAGGGGGCCTAGCAGAAGGGATGAGGGTAAGCACCTTCTGCCACTGTGATAGTAAGACTTAGATACCGTGCTTTAAAACTTTACATGAGGTTGGGTTCTGCTAAGCTGATGATACCTGGCCATCAGTGACATTCAGAAATGACAACATACCACATATACCTCAACCTCAGTTTTAATAAAAAGTTAGTTTTAGACACTTATTTAAAAATGGGAAAAACAATTTATACTTGAGGTACCTCCTCTATTGTTCTTTCTAATCTGATTCATGTGCATCCTGGGGCTCTTATCTGTACTCATGCACCTGGCTTATCTGGAGCTCCTGTAGCTTTGTCATCACCTGTGGCGAGCTTCCCTGTCAATTCTCCACCTTTGAAGGAAGGGCTGTGCTAAGCTTTCTAGAGGTCACCATGGCAGCAGTCATGGAGTGGTCCTCAATATTTCCAAAACTATGAATGTCATTAAGCATCCTGACTGGGTACTTGTTTCCCCTTTAAAGTTTAGGGTTATTTTTTTCCTATCCTAGAACCCACCCTCTCCACTAAACTTAACATTTTTCAATACACAGAATCTAATCTCTTCTTATTCCTCCCATTTTCTCCCCTCCCTCCCTTCCTCCTTCCATCCCCTCCCTCCATTTCCTCTCTTTCCTTTCCTTCCTTTCTTCCTTCCTTTCTTATACATGGAATTCCATCTCCATTTGTGGCTGCACTAATCATTTACAGGCTCTCTCAGAATTGTATCAGGACATGTGACCTCCTTTGGAGGACTGGATTCTAAGCAGTTTAGTATCTCTGTGATGAGACTGTCTATGGGACAGTCTTATTATAATTATCCTATTCTTCCTCCTTATTCCGTGAAATTTAATCAAATAGTTTTATCTTCTTCTCTTGGACGTCTGGAGCCTCATAGAGGTCAAGTGTACACCAGGAATCCTGACATTCAGTGAAGTCATAGTCACTTCTTATTGCCCCTCTTTTCCTCAGAACTAGACCTAAAGCAGCAAATAGGCAAGCTGCCTTTTATTTTTATTGATTTTTATTGAGATCTACATTTTTTTCTGCTCACCTCCCTGCCTTTCCTCTCCCCTTCAACCCTCTCCCAAGGTCCCCAAGCTCCCAATTTACTCTGGAGATCTTGTCTTTTTCTAATTTCCATGTAGATTAGATCTATGTATATCTCTCTTAGGGTCCTCATTGTTGTTTAGGTTCTCTGAGATTGTGGTTTGTGGGCTGGTTTTCTTTGCTTTATATTTTAAAAACCACTTATGAGTGAGTACATGTGATAATTGTCTTTCTAGGTCTGGGTTACCTCACTCAAAATCATGTTTTATTGATCGATCCATTTGCCTGCAAAATTCAAGATGTCATTATTTTTTTCTGCTGTGTAGTATTCCATTGTGTAAATGTTCCACATCCTTAGTCATCAGAAAAATGCAAATCAAAACAACTCTGAGATTCCATCTTACACCTGTAAGAATGGCCAAGATCAAAAACACTGATGACAACTTATACTGGAGAGGTTGTGGGGTAAAGGAAACACTTCTGCATTGCTGGCGGGAATGCAAGCTGGTACAACCCCTTTGGATGTCAGTGTGTCAATTTCTCAGAAAATTAGGAAACAACCTTCCTCAAAATCCAGTAATACCACTTTTAGGTATATATCCAAAGGATGCTCAATTGTGCCACAAGGACATGTGCTCAACTATGTTCGTGGTAGCATTGTTTGTCATAGCCAGAGCCTAGAAACAACCTAAATGCCCTTTGACTGAAGAATGGATAAGGGAAATATGTAGCACATTTACACAATGGAGAACTACATAGCAAGCCGCCTTTTAACCTGCCAGGGTCACAGAACTATTCAGAAGAGCCTGCCTCTGTGAAGGTGTCTATGGGGCCCCATAGCACAAACAAGGAAGGAAACACAAGAGCCAAACAAAAGAGCAGCACCAATCACACAACTCTGTAAGGCCATCCAGCCAAGAGCAGAGGTGCCCACCCTGGTCTAAGCTACTTCCCAGCAGCCCTCATGCCTTCAGCCAAATAGCCACTGATCTAAGTGAGGCCCATCCTGGTGACAGAAGAACCCAGGGCTCAGCCACAGCTCAGCTAGAGAGCATGGGTGAGTCCCTTCTCACTGAGCTCTCACTTCTCATCTGCAGCACAAGAGTGCAACGGTCTTAGCCATTTGAAAGTTTCAGGATTTTAAGTAAATGCTGGTTTCTCTAGGCTAATACCTTGCCAAACATTAAAGCAAAATACCACGTAAATATTGCATACTATAGTTGAAATAAAAATTCCAGAATTAAGTGAAATATAAACATTACATATCTTCTCTTGTTTTTATCTACTTCACATTCAAGTTCTTTCCCCATGCAATGAAACTCTTTATTCTTTTTTTTTTTAAAAAAAAAAATTCTATTGTTCTGCTTCTCCAGTAGATGGCACCCCATTACAACTTTCAATTACTTTTTGCCTAAATGCTCATTCAATCTGCAAAATAACTAGCCAGAAAAAGAAATGCAGAGTTAAGAGAATTGGGTCCTACATACAGTAAACCAGTAAGCAATTCAGATGTTTTAATATATAGTGTTTTTATTTAGATCTTTGTTTATGTATGTACATTACTCACACCACGCCCTCCTCCCCTCTCCGATTCCTCTCATGTTCCCCTCCCAAATTTATGATTTCTTCTTTGATTATTACTAGTATATTTATATGTACATGTAGTAATAATAATGTACATGTAGTTCACAGAGTCCATTTAGTGTTGCTTGTATTTTTGGTTTGGGCATTCTATGCAGAACTTTGTCCCTTCCTCAGCAGACATGAACCACCTACAGCTCTTCATCTAGGGGTGGGATTTCCATGTGGAATTTCCCTGCCCAGGTTGGTATGTCAACTGTTTTTGCAGTTATTCTGATCTTGTTCAGGAAATAGTATCATTGAGATTTCATGGGTATATTTTCCCTATCATGCCTAGGGGGCACTATCTAACAACAAGAATCAGAGATTTTTAGAAAATTATTTTTATTTATGTGGTGTGTGTGTGTGTGTGTGTGTGTGTGTGTGTGTGCGTGTGTGATATGGTGCAGGACCTAAGGATGCCACAAGATAGCCTGAAATATGCACTGTGGCAGAAGCAATAAGAATAATAGTGCCTAAACAAAGTGGAAGGAGAGACCCAGCTCTCCAAAGTTGTCTTTTGATATGCATGCATATGCTATAGTTCTCTCTCTCTCTCTCTCTCTCTCTCTCTCTCTCTCTCTCTCTCTCTCTCTCTGTCTTTCTCTCTCTCTCTCTGTCTCCCATACACACACACACACACACACACACACACACACACACATGCAAAGTCATTTTTAATTTTAAAAATAAGAGAATTTCTTCTCCTTCCTTATCTTTCAAAGGTAGGTTATTTTCAAATATTCCAAACTATTAAAAACAATCTAACCAACCACTTTTAAATACTTGGGGAACAAATGTGAGTTTTCCTTTAAAGGACACTAAGAAAGTAAGCAAGCAACTTACCAGTCTCAGGTCATGCAGAATCAAATACTGCTTGTCCTCAAAGAGTTGGCCCTGCTGCCCGTAGCATCTGACAAATGAGCTACTGAAGACCCTTGAAAGAAGACCAAACTGTACTCACTGGTGATCTCTACCTGGATGTATTCTTATCCCCCATCTAGAAAGGAAAACCTAGCCTAAAGTGACTCTGGGGATCTACTTCTGGCTTTCCAAGCATCACCGTCACACAGCTTCTATGGACTTGGGAATATGTGGTGCTGCTACCAGTCAATCAGCAACCTGCACTACAAGGATGACAGGGCTGTCCAGCTTCTCACTGGGTTCTAAGGCCTTCCTTTATATTCCTGTTTCTATTCTATTTCTTAAAATCTGCATTAAGCCCTAATTTCCCTTCTGCATAGATGTTAGATTCTTTAAACTTATAGATTTAGATAGATAGCATGATTTACTAAATAAGATGTGGACTACCACAACCTTTGCCCATTCCTCTCAGTGGCGACTACATCAATGGCCCTTCTAAAGCCGCTGGGTTGAGTTAACCCCGATGGTTAATGCCATGGTCTTCTTTGACAAGTATCCAATCTCAAGAGCAGGTTTCACTAGCTTTAAATACTTAGAGGTGGGTTTCAGGGACCTTTCTTAGCGCCCTCTGGTGGTGGAAGCCTCTCACGTGCAAAGCTGAACTGAAGATCTGTGGATTTAGACACAAGGATAGAAGTCTTGTGGTTGAGTTGATGAGGCAAGTGTCCCTTACTCCCAGGATAGATTTCCTTGGGCAGATCTTCACTGATTCTGAATGACAGAATTAGCCTTCAAATGTGTTTTTTTCCACAATCTGAAGATCCTCCTCAGTGTTGACCGTGCAAACTAAGACGAGACTGACAGTGAGCATTAACTCCGTGCTAGTTCCTGTTTATCGTTCCGTTCTTATGAACTTATTTACTCTCTAAAGCAACCTTATGGGATTGCTGTGATTACTGCCCTCATTTCTCACAAAGTTGTCTCATCTTTTCTCATGTATTACAAGCCAGGAAAGCATATATTTATCTCTCCGATTTATCCACACTGCTTTGTTAATCAACTGAGCCTGTAGGGACCTTAAAGAGGCCCCAGACTGTCTGCAGCAGCTCAGGCAGGTTCTTGGGAGGAAAGGAAGTTTTTGGCCACTGTGGGGCAAAAAAAAAAAAAAATTCACTCAGAAATTCCAAACCTGAGCCTTTGGAAGCATAACAGTAGCAGAGGGACCAGCTCCTAAATAGGATCACACAAGAGAAAGAATCAGACTGATATCAATCATGCCTGTAGAGAGTACAAAAGAGGAAGCGCCTGTGACAGCTTGTCAAGAACTAGGGAGCTTGTGAACATGGAGGGCCAGGAAGGGATGGGGAAAGTGAGAGGAGCTCAGCTGCCCTACAAAGTCACAGGGTCTTACAACAAATGACTAGGGAATCAAGGAATTTCTTACCCACTCCAGACTGCTGGTTCACTGTTGCTCCTCTCCCCCACAACACTGAACTGGGCGGATGTAACTAACAGGGTCTGCGTCCGAAGGGTTTCCCACTTGGGTCTAAGTGCAAAGGAGGAAAAGTCCTACTTCACATCAATAACAATGAAGTTATGGAATTTATCATCACCCAAAGGAGAACTCGACTGCAAGTGGCAGCTCATACTTATAATCCAGCCGTTAGGAGCTGAGGCAGGAGGATAGAAGAGAATGTGAGGCATCATGGGCTACATAATGAGTTCCTCACCAACCTAGGCTACATAACAAGATCTTGTCTCACAGAACAAGAAAGAAAGAAAAATAAAACAAACTAGAAAGTAGAAAGTGTAGTAGTTATCATGTCTATGGAGCATTCATTCCAGAAGTCCGAAAAGAGGCCTGAACTACAGAGAGTATCAAACCCTACATATACTATGCTTTTTCTCTACACACATAACTATAATGATGTTTTATAAGTGAAATAAGAGGTTCACAGCAAGAACTAATAATGATACAAAACAATAACAACAATATATAGTAATACAATCTTCAGCATCATTAATAATGGAATAATTATTAGAAAAATCAGGGTTATATGTACACAGTCACTAGTACAACATCACAGTTAGTCTGAAGATATTAAAACATTCTGGTGTCTACTAAGTGGCTGATGGGCAAGGAGTACACTCACTGAAGATATGCCGAACAAAGATGGTTCACATCTCAGGAGATAAGATGTGGGTTGACTCCATTTCTAACTTTTTCCATTCTTGAATCTATTTTCTCCAAAATCTCTTAAAATTTGGCTTTTAGTGGTGCATTCAATACCCACTTTCAGCTCCTACAGATATGGGGCTTAGGCATGCTTTTACAATAAAATTTTAGCTACAGACTCTGAAATTGTCCCGTGAGTTCCTGAGGCCACCTATCACCACTGAAAGGAAGTGGCCTTGTATCCAATACACAGACCCAAGATTTAGGAGACCTAGAATTTAGAATTAACTCTTCAACTACTTGGATATCAGTTCTTCTAGATTAACCAGGAGTGACCCTTGCTCTTGCCAACTCCTCCAAGAACAACTTAAAAGTATACAATGAAGGGTATAGTGATGTGAAGAACCCCTTTTATAGACCTTGCCTCTTGACTGCATTCAAATTAGGTCCCATAATTTCAAACCCAGCAACAAAAATTGATGATGACAGGACAGGGGCTGAAGCTCAGTGATAAAGCACATCTTTAGCATGTGCTCAGAGGTAAGTCTCACCAACAGAATCAAGAGATGGAAGAAAGAATCTTGGGAGTCCAAAGCACAAAAGAAAATATGGATACTATGGTCAAAGAAAATGTTAGAGCTAAAAAATTTCTGGCACAAACACCCAAGAAATCTGGGACACTATAAAAAGATTAAACCAAAGAATAATAGGAATAGAGGAAGGAGAAGAAACTCACGTCAATGGCATAGAAAATATTTTCAATAATATCATTGAAGAAAATTTCTCTAGCCTAATAAAAGAAGGTGCCTACCAAGGTACTAGAAACATACTGACTTCTCAATGGAGACTCTAAAATCCAGAAGTAACTAGAAGGATGTTCTACAGACTCTAAAAGACCATGGTTGACAGCCAAGTCTACTTTATCCAGCAAAACTTTCAATGGCCATAGAGAGAAAGCAAGTCATTCCATGTATTCCATGGTAAAAACCAAATTTAAGCAATATTTGTCTACAAATCCAGCCCTACAGTAGGCACTAGAAAGAAAACTCCATCCTGAAGAATTTAGCCACACACAAGAAAGTCCAAGGGATAAATAACCCCAGACTAGCAAATCAAATGAGGAAGAGGAGAAACACGCACCTACACACCCCACCATGAGACACGAAAGCAAATAACAGGAATAAACAAACACTGCTCATTGATATATCTCAACATCAATAATTCCAATTTCCCAATAAAAAGAAACAGCCTAACCAAATATATATAAAAACAGGATCCATCATTCTTCTGTATCCAAGAAACACACCTTAACATCAAGGGTAAACATTAGCTCAGGGGTAAAAGGATAAAGATATTCCAAGCAAATGACCTAAGAAGCAAGCTGATGTGGGCATTTTAATATCTGAAAAGAACAAACTTGAAAGTTCCTTGTCCTGTAATGTCATTTATGGGCCCTTCCTTTTTAAAACTCTTATTTTATATTCTATAATATAAAATTAATATAATTATATAAAACTATAATGTAATTTATATATTTTATAAAATAATATAATACATTGTTCTTTTTCCCTATAGGTCCTTGGCAATGTATTATGGCCTTCAGTTTACTATTTTTATGAGATTCTTGAATGTGCAAACAAGGAGATCTCTGTATCCTGTGCCTTCTTTTGGGCTCTTTGCCTTCTGATTGTTTATTTTGTCCTATTCAGATGTGTTACAAAAATGTTCATCTTATTATATGTTATTATATTATTTTACATTTTATTATATTCCCCTAGAAACCTGTTTATTAGTGAGAGACAGAAAGGGGTGAATTTACACAGGAGGGGATGTGGGGAAGAACTGGGATAGGTAGAGGGAGGATATAGTGATATTTTGTGTTTTAATAAATAAAGCTTGCCTGAAGATCAGAATACAAAGCTAGCAACACTATTCAGCCATAGAGGCCAGGTTCCAAACACCTTTAAACCCAGAAGCCATACTCATTAGCCATAGAATCCTTGTGGTGGTGGTGCATGCCTTTAATCCCAGCACTAGAGAGGAATATAAAACAGGAGGAGTCAGAAGCTCAGGGTTTCAGTCTGCAGTCAGTCTGCCATCACACTGAAGACAGACTCTCCCAGCCTTCGAAAAGGTAAAAACTCTCTGGTGGTTGGCTGTTTTGCTTTTCTGATCTTCAACCTCAACCCCAATATGTGTCTCTGGGATTTTATTTGTGCTACAGGAGGAGAAACTGTAATTAGGATATATTATATGAGAAAAATTTATTTACAATAAAAGAGGGAATATATTTAACAAATGTAAATAAAAGCCTGTGATATATATATATATATATATATGTGTGTGTATGTATACACACACATTTTATATATATAAATATATATATAAAATATATATATCACTGTGTGGGAAAGTAAGGCTAACAGTTTTAAAAGGCAATGCCCAATGCTGCTTACAATTAGGAGCAATTAAAAATCTCATATTGTAAGAAGACTGAGAGTGGGAGAAATAGGATTTTTCAGGGAAGAACACACCAATGGTTTATTCAGTTCTAAATGACTAACCCTGAAGATAAACATGAAACTAACATAGAGATTGAAATAGTTATATTTAGGAATATATGAATATGCATATGCATATGCATATAATGTCAATTAATTAAAAAAGAGACAATGCTTAATAAAGAGAGCATGGAGGGGTGTATGGTAGGGCTCAAGGGTGAGAAGGGAGAAATTATGTAAGTCTCTTATAGCCTCAAAATTAAAAGAAATAGCAAAGAGAAAAAGTGAGGGCTTCAAAGGTGGCTCAGTTGATAAAGTGCTTGTCATACAAGTTCTAGGACCTGGCCTCACATCCTCAGTACCCATGCAAAAGCAGGGCACCCTAGCATGTATCTGTTAATCAGGGCTGACAGTCAAGGAGAGCAAGAGATGGGCAAACTCCTAAAGACTGCTGTTAAACCAGTCTAGGTAGATTCAATGAGAGACTGTCTCCAATAAATTAAGTAGGCAGAAATTGAAAAAGAGACCTGGTGTTGACTTATGGCCTCTGCATACATGTTCATATGCACACATAAGAACACACACACACACACCTGTTCAAATATATCACATACACATGCATACAAAAATGATATGGGATTCCCCTCTGTATGCTGTGAGTACCATTGGTTAATAAAGAATCTGTCTTGGGTCTGGCAGGGTGGCATAGAGGTAGGCAGGGAAAACTAAATTGAATGCTGGGAGAAAGAAGGCAGAGTCAGAGACAGATGCTAGATGGAATCTTGCCGGTAAGCCACAGCCATGTGGTAATACACAGATTAATAGAAATGGGTTAAATTAAGATGTAAGAGCTAGCCAATAAAAAGCTAGAGGTAATAAGCTAGGCAGAGATTTAATTAATACAGTTTCTGTGTGGTTATAATGGAGCTGAGCAGCTAGTAACAAACAAGCAGCCTTCCTACTACACACAAATAGGTAACTGTTTAAAATTGCTTCCCAGACTAGAATTCTATTCAAGTCTTTATGTTAGAGCCTGTCAGTGGTACAGCCTTTGGAAACTACAAATAAACCCAATTTGGTATAAAATTTATTAAGTATACCTTTATTATCTGAAGGGGAAGCCTAGCCAAAAACCTTGTTTTGTAAGGCGTGTCCCCCTTGGTCTAAAGGCGTGCCCCCCTTGGTCTAAAGGCGTGTCCCTCTTAGGCGTGTCCCCCTTAGGCTAATATTGACTTATAAAATCTTGCGGGCCTGCGGCCTGTCTGCTCTTTGTTTTCCTGCCCTCCTCGCTGGAACCTTGGATTTGTAAGTTCCCTTTCCTTTCCTTTATTAAAACTGAATTATATATATTAAAGCTTGTCTGGTGAATCATAACTGCCGATCAACCACGCACCTTCATTTGGCGTCCAACTCGGGCATTTGGGAGCCTTCAGCTCCAGTTCCCACACTGCGTGGCAGGGATTCAGCCTTGGGCTCTTGATTGCTTCAGAGCAGTTTCCCAGACTAGCCTGTCCCAGCCCCGCTTGTACGGAGCAAAGGACGTGTGTGCTCGCGGGTGACTCAGTCCGAACTCGCTAACCCCTCAGGCAGCACCAGTCCCGGCTGAGTTCGGCCTGGGCCCTGACCTGCCGGAGACTAGCGGTTACTGCTGGAGTCCCAACATTCGAGCTCCACCGGTACTGCAGACTCGGTTTGGCCGAGCAGTTACTGCCCTCGCCACCTACTGGCAGGGAACGGTCATTTCAGGTAAAATTTCTTTTGATTAAAAAAAAAAAATGTCTGACCATATCACCGTTGAAAGCTTCTGCAGTCTATTTAATTGTACTATGGTAGAAATATTACAGGATACATATGATATTCCCATAACTTGGATGTTTATAGGGCTTGCAATTTTTCTCGTATTTGGTTTCTCCCTTACATGGTTTGAAAATAGAAAAATGATAAAGTCCTTACAGAATGAAACCAGGATTCTTAGGACAGAGGTTGAATGCTTAAGAAAGGGCACAACTGTTTTGAGTGACAACTTTAAGTCGGTCGAGGTATTTGCAAAAACAATTCAGACTGACACCAAGAAAGAGTTTGAAGGTCTCAAGGAAGGGAATAGGGCTTTGTCTGATATGACTCGGTCAAATGAGCAAAATTTAGAAAAACTACAGTCTGATATTAAGGAGAGACTCATTGCTGCGGAGGAGAGAACAGCTGATTTGGATCGTAAACTTCAGTCCCTGTCTGAAACATTATCAGAGAGAATTAAAACTACTGAATGTGAAAATCGGACTTTGTCTAAAGGATATGACAGATTGGCTGACAGATTGTCAATACAAGAAGGCACAGTTCATGCCATGAAAATTCTATCCAAGGATAAGATACTAACTCTACTGGACAAACTTCATGTTTTGGAATCCTCCATGAAGGCCTTGGAGCATAATTCTGGACAGGAGATCCAGGCCTTACAGAAGGCAATAGTAAGCAGATTAGAAAAGATTGAGGAAATTATAGACTATGATGAACAGGAGCAAATGGTACAAAGGCGAAATTTAACTCCGTCAATGAGTAAAACTCTCCGGGATAATTTCCATAAAGCTCTACCTGCCTTTCCAATAATAACGTCAGAAAAGGTGACTGGTTCCAAAAACCCTAAGGTCATCAAGGAATATACATGGGAACCCGTCCGTATGAATGATCTCAAAGAAATTAAACAAGCCATTATGAACTTTGGGCTACATTCGTCCTTTGTTAGAGAGATGCTCAAAACTTGGTCTATAAGCAATAAGGCAACGCCCCATGATTGGGTACAATTAGTATCAGATGTTCTAGAGAGTGGGTCACAATTAAATTGGAAATGCATGTTCAGACAAGAGGCTAAACTTTTAGAACAGCAGGAAAGAGCAAAGGGAATTGAGATCTCCCTAGATCAAATTCTAGGTGAAGGACTTTTCTCCGATCCTCTGGAACAAGCTAATTATGATGAACACACCTTATCCATATGTACTACAGCAGCCTTAAAGGCTTGGGACAGGGTTCAAGACCCAGGACAGAGACTGGAATCATATATCAGAGTTAAACAGGGTCAGAGAGAACCCTTTAGTGATTTTTTACAAAGGCTAACTAAAGCTGTACAGATAGGGATAACTGACCCAGAAGCAAGACATATAATAATTGAGTCTTTGGCTTATGAGTATGCCAATGTGGAGTGTAAAAGGATCCTGGGGCCTTTAAAGATGAGATCAGCGCCCTTGGACGAATGGGTCTTACATACAATGAATGTTGAATCATTTGACTATGGCACTGAAGCATGGGTAGAAGAAGCAATTTCTAATGCAAAGAGGAGACATCAAGTTACCAAATGTTTTAATTGTGGCAAGATGGGACATATTAAAAGGAATTGCAGACAACGGATTTTCAGAAATAATAATAATAATAATAATAATAACAATAATAACAATAATAATAATAACAATAATAATAATAATAATAATGCCTCTTCTAGAAATAACAGACGTAGGAGGACTCAGCCTTCAGGTATATGTAGGAGATGTGGAAAAGGCAGACACTGGACAAATGAGTGCAGGTCAACAAGAGATAGACAAGGCAACCTGTTGCCACTGGGAAACTCAATGGGGGGCCTCTCACAGGCCCCCATGGCAAATGTGGTCCAATCATTTCCGGTTACTGCCGAGAACATGCCTCGTCAAGAAAATTAGAAAGCCCCATGCCTGCTGTTAAAAGCAAAAATGGCCTGAAAGATGAGTTACGTGTATTTTGGCAGACTTTTATAAATGAACAAAGACCAAAGTTAAGAGTGTGTGTAAATGGCGTTTTTATTACTGGCCTACTAGACACAGGTGCGGATGTAAGTATCATTACTCCAGAATCTTGGCATCCATATTGGCCTCTTCAGGATGTAAATGTTCAGTTCCTGGGAATTGGAACCCTATCTCAAGTAAGGCAGAGCACGAGATGGGTTGAATGCATAGGGCCAGAAGGACAAATAGGAAAATTAAGGCCATATGTAGCCAATATTGCAGTGAATTTATGGGGTCGTGACCTGTTGCAGCAATGGAATACCCAAATTAACATTCCTGCTGCTTCTAGAGCCTATATCACTGAGGGAAATATTAAAAGATATTACAGAAGGCGGAAACCGGCTGTTCGGGCTGTACAAGAATGCAAAGCAATTGATGGCCCTTCAGAGATACGAACAGCACTGCCTCTAAAATGGTTGACTGAGAAACCAATATGGACAAAGCAATGGCCTTTAGCTGAGGAAAAGTTGCAGGCTTTAGAACAGCTGGTACAAGAGCAATTAGATGCTCGACATATAGAAGAATCTACCAGCCCTTGGAATTCTCCTGTATTTGTTGTTAAGAAAAAGTCTGGTAAGTGGAGAATGGTGACAGATCTCAGGGCTATCAATAAGGTTATTCAGCCTATGGGCTCTCTGCAATCTGGAATTCCTCTGCCATCTTTATTACCAAAAGGATGGCCTCTCATAGTAATTGATTTAAAGGATTGTTTCTTCACTATACCTTTACAAGAAAAAGACAGAGAAAAGTTTGCCTTCACAGTGCCTACTTATAATAACTCTCAACCTACAAGGAGATACCAGTGGACCGTCCTCCCACAGGGCATGTTGAACTCTCCCACCCTGTGCCAATATTTTGTAAATCAACCATTGCAAATAATACGCAAGCAATTTCCCAAGTCGATAATTTATCATTACATGGATGATATTCTGTTATCTGATTCAAACATGGCTACTTTAGAAAGACTGTTTGAAGAAGTAAAAATACTTTTACCTAAATGGGGATTGCAGATTGCTCCTGAAAAAATTCAGAGAGGAGATTCTGTTAATTATCTAGGTTATAAAATTGGTTTGCAAAAAATTAAGACACAAAAAGCACAAATTAGGAGAGATCGGTTACAGACTCTCAATGACTTTCAAAGGTTGTTAGGAGACATTTCCAGCTTACGAACAGCTGTTGGCATAACACCTGATATGATAATTCATTTAAATAAAACCTTGGATGGTGAAAAAGGCTTAAACAGTCCCAGAGAATTAACAGCTGAAGCAGAAAAGGAGCTGAGAATGATTGAGGAGAAATTACAAGAGACACATGTGGACAGGGTGAATCCAGAGCTCAGTTGTATTCTAGTCATATTGCCTTCCAAAATTTCTCCTACAGGAATTTTAATGCAGAGAGATGATATTATCTTAGAATGGATCTTTTTACCACATAAACCAAGTAAGAAAATAAAAACTTATGTGGAAAAAGTCTCTGAATTAATTATAAAAGGCAAGTTGAGACTTCGTCAACTAGCAGGCATAGACCCAGCAGAAATTATAGTGCCTTTCACTGCTGATGAACTAAAAAAGTTGTGGGAAGATAACGAACCATGGCAAAGAGCTTGCGCTAATTTTTTGGGAGAAATCAATAACAACTATCCGAAAAGCAAGAGGCTTAACTTTATAAAGAGAACTTCTTGGATTCTCCCTCGAGTCATCCGTGATGCTCCGATAACTGGAGCACGTACATTTTATACTGATGCTAATAAATCAGGGAAAGCAGGTTACAAATCAGAAGATTTGAGTAAGGTGGAACAAAGTCCTTATAATTCTGTCCAGAAGGCAGAATTATATGCCATTCTTATGGTGGTAAGGGATTTTAAAGAACCACTTAATATAGTTACTGATTCACAATATGCAGAAAGAGTAATCTTACATATTGAAACTGCTGAATTTATACCTGATGATACAGAACTAACCTCATTGTTTATCCAGGTACAAGACATGATCAGGAACAGGCTTTGCCCTATGTATATAACACACATCAGATCCCATACGGGTCTGCCAGGTCCTCTAGCAAAAGGTAATGCAGAAATTGATCAATTGTTGATTGGTAGTGTGCTGCAGGCCTCTGAATTTCATAAAAAACATCATGTCAATAGCAAAGGCTTGAAGAAAGAGTTTTCTATTACATGGCAACAAGCTAAGGAGATTGTAAAGAAATGCCCTACTTGCTCTTTTTATAACCAAACACCACTGCCTGCAGGGGCTAATCCAAAGGGCACTCAAAGGAATGAAATCTGGCAGATGGATGTGTTTCACTTTGCAGAATTTGGCAAATTAAAATATGTACACCACACCATTGACACTTATTCAGGTTTTCAATGGGCAACTGCTTTAAGCTCAGAAAAAGCTGATTCAGTAATCACTCATTTATTAGAAGTTATGGCCATCATGGGTATACCTACACAAATAAAGACAGATAATGGTCCAGCTTATGTCTCTAGGAAAATGAAACAGTTTTTTGCTTATTACAATATTAAGCATGTTACAGGTATACCATACAATCCTACAGGTCAAGCAGTCATAGAAAGATCAAATAGAACTATAAAGGATATGTTAAACAAACAGAAAGGGGTGGAAAATACCCCTAGAAATAGGTTACATAGTGCTTTATTAACCTTGAATTTTCTCAACGCTAATGAGAAGGGGACAACGGCTGCAGAAAGACATTGGATAATGGAAAAGTCTGCTGAATTAAATCAACCAGTTTATTTCAAGGATGTGCTGACCTCGCAATGGAAGCCAGGAGATGTGCTGCGTTGGGGAAGGGGTTTTGCTCTTGTCTCCACAGGAGAGGAAAAATTGTGGATACCGTCAAAATTAATAAAGGTTCGGTTTGAAGAGAAGAAGCCCCTTGGAGAAGAAAAATAATTCATTCACAAGGATGATGATCATACTGATGGTAAGAAAAGCATATAGGTTGGGGGCAGGGTTCTTTTCTTATCTCCACAGGAAACCACTTATCTTCAAAGAACTTAAGGGACCCTGGATATTTAAATACTGATGCATGGACACTAGTTACAACCTAATATGGATCAACACAGAACCCGAATATGTTTAGTAAGTATAAAACATTTTTTACATATATACAGTGCTTTTATTTATATGTATATAGAGCTGGTTTTGGAGTTGGACTATGGCTCAGTCCTTCTTCAATTCCAAGCCTGTTTATAAGAGATATCTCAGAGTTTCTGTCTCAGGTCAGGAGCCATGAAATGGGACAGAATAATAATAGTAATAGTAATAATAATAATAATAATAATGATAATGATGATGATGATGATGATACTTGATAAACTTTCTTTGCCTTTCCTCATATCTGTCTGTCTTTATTATACCTTCCATCGAATATATATGTCTGTATATGTCTTTGTAGATAATGTTTACCTTTCCTGTAACAAACAACAAATTTTCCTTCAGTAATCTTTGAAGTTTCCAGGATGAAGATGGGGCCCCACAACATCAATTTCACCTGGTTACTATGACGTCATGTTTTTAATAGCGCTAAAATTAGACCTTTTTTGGTTTTTTTTTTTTTTTTGGTACCAACTACACAAGACAGTTTCAAATGGTGTACAATTTTGACAACACTCTGGCCAGACCTCCTCAAAACACTCAGAGGCTAGTTACAATTTCCTTGACCAAATGTTATTCTGGGAATTTTACCATCATTTGCTTTCATGGAACCCCCTGAGAAGAACGTCGCCCCCATGTCAGCTAGAAGCAATCTTAGAGGACGACGCCCCCTCTCCCAACAGAGTTTGCCCTCTGGTTTAGGGACATCATTTAGTAGATGGTATAGGGTTGAGGGGATGGGGGAGGTATTATATGGACTCAGGGGTGTTTATGAAAAAAAAAGGGGGGGATTACCTGGTTTGATGGGATGATTGGTATTTGTGAATTATTGTTATTAGAAAATTGCATTGGTGTTGATTCTTGTATATTGAACATTGTATGCGAGTATGCTTCTACCTCTATTGTATGAGAGTATGCTTCTACCTCTGTTTAAAACAATTGTTATATTGAGATATTTATCATATTGCAATGTACATTTCTACCTCTGATATTATTTGTATAATGACATTGTTTACGTTTGGGGATATTGTCCTCATTTATTGCACAGTTGTTTTTCAGGTTTTTTAGATACATAGAAATTATATTTGTATAGATAGTATAATCTTCGACCTCTTTGAAGAGCTGTAGAACATGGCCTTTAATCTAACCTAGAGTTTGGTACTTATGAGACACAATCACTCCTGGCAACACCACTCTACTCCCGAGAGAATGTTGAGCACCAAAGACACTCCACTGGGAGCTTGTCTTCTTCTTGGCAGAAGTGGCCTTTAGGCAAAGAAAAAGCCCATACCTCGACCACTGACAGAGTTTCAGAGTATCCGTAAATGGATAAAAACAGGATTGTCTTATCTTGCCAAGACAGGGTTGGACAGTTCTACAAAAAGTTCCTTGCATTTGAAAAATGTTATGTCAGTTGTGTTAGGCCTTAGCCAAAGTTGGTTGCCTCAACATTGCAAAACGAAACTTTGGGTGACTGCCCAGGTAGTTAGTTGTCTCTGTCATTTGTTGCACATTTTGGAAGTTTCTTGTTTGTACTTCCTGGTTGCTTAAGTAATATTACTTCCCTTCTCAGATCTTTGATGGGGTTGAAGATTAGATAATTGTAGTTACCCTCTACATTATTTAGACTCCTTGAAATAGAATGCTTAGTAAAACTTTTGTTATATGTTTCTTCTTAATATTGTTTGTAATTTTATATTTATTATTTGTTCCTATTGAATATAGTTGTATTTGGTTTGGTTCTGTCTTATTTAGACAAAAGGGGGAGATGAAGGGGAAGCCTAGCCAAAAACCTTGTTTTGTAAGGCGTGTCCCCCTTGGTCTAAAGGCGTGCCCCCCTTGGTCTAAAGGCGTGTCCCTCTTAGGCGTGTCCCCCTTAGGCTAATATTGACTTATCTTGCGGGCCTGAGGCCTGTCTGCTCTTTGTTTTCCTGCCCTCCTCGCTGGAACCTTGGATTTGTAAGTTCCCTTTCCTTTCCTTTATTAAAACTGAATTATATATATTAAAGCTTGTCTGGTGAATCATAACTGCCGATCAACCACGCACCTTCAATTATCCTCAATAGAAGCCTGATGTCGAGGAGACATCACTGTCTAGAAATCCTCTAACCTGGATTAATAGAAGTGGTCCTATACATTTACTGCCTATTCACGATAGAACATGGTCTTTGTTCAGCATCTTCCCCAGAAGCCCTGAGTCAGCGCTGGCTCCGTAGATGTCTGGATCTGTTCTTTGCTCACACTCTAAGGTTCAGAAACAGGCTTCTCAAAAGGAAAGGCTCTTGTCCAGGCACTGAGAGCAGCTTTCTAAGGGTGTTTCTTCTTGTTCTCTGCTGTCTATTTCATTTGCTCTGCCTCCCAAATCTTATTTGTATATATCTTTGATAAAATTAATTCAGTCTTTTAAAAGATAAAGCCAATCTGCTTAACCCAGCTCAAAAGGCACTTGATTGCCTTACTTACTTTAATAGCCATGAGATCTACTGAACACTGAGCTGAAGAGACGGAGCTGAGGAGAGCCCTCTCCCCATCATGTTTATACATTTAAACACGTGTGAATCTGGGATGATGTTGGCTTTCCTTGTGCCTTATGGCTAATTAAGTTGAGACAGTAGCTGTCAGACGCTGGAAGAGGCATGATTTATGTGAGGGTTATTTCTGGACTCTGATATACCCAGTTTCACAGGGAAGGAGTCATTACTGGATCAGGATCGTGACAATAGGCAGTTTCTCACCAAGAAATTACCTTTGAGTTACTAGCCAGATTGTGGACCCATTATAGTCTTTCCACTCACCTACTGCTTCTGGGCAGGTGAGTGACTTTTATTTGTGTTTATTCCACCGACGACTTTCATTTCATTCCTAGTTGTCCTCCTCTGGTCTTACTGACATTGTCACTGGGAACCATAGAAATAACAATAACGTCAATGAGCCCAGGACTGGCTCACTAATCATGTGATGTCCTTTCTAGCTTGTTCCCCTCAAGAACAGTGTATCAGTAACAATGGTTACCCACAGAGAAAACACATCTCCAATCAAAACCCAACTGCCACTGCCCTCGCCAGGGACTACAAAATGGTCATAAGTAAATGGAAATTTCAGGCTGATGTGTGACCTAAGTTTGTAATACTGTCCCCTCAAGGAATATAAAGAGTGCAGTAGCAGAGAGTGGAATGGATTTGTGATTGTTTTAACAGAGAGTGCATGTGTCAGAACACAAACTGTATCAACCTGTATACCTCAGCCACAGCTATAACTTCAGTGTGGAATTCGGATGTGCCTGGCTAGTTAGCGTGAAGGCACTTGAATAAATTAGCTAGTTCTAAAACTCCAGCATGGATCTCAATGCAAAGTCATCTTAATTCTTTGAAACATCTGCTTTCTCGAGAAGCTGTCCCAAAGAGATGTGGAAATATTATATTTCTAATTTGTAATTGCCTCCAACTCCCATCTTCTCCTGCCCTCCATGCTGTCCTGGTAGCACCCACTGACGGCAGTCCTCCTCCATGCTGCCCTGATGATGCTGGCAGCAATCCTCCTCCACGCTGTCCTGGTAACAATGGTAGCACTCCTTCTCAGATCTCCTCTGCACTCTAGCTGATGCTTAGTTCAGAATATTGGTTCCTAAAAGGCACTTCTGGCAGCATTCTGCTGAAAGGATTTTCATGTATATAAACACAGAGAGAAAACCCCTCCAAGGGTTCAGATCCATAGATGAGGTATTCAAAGGATTGGAACTGGCTGCTCTGGAAACTTTAACAATTTTCAACTCACTTCCCTTTGTCTCCTCTTCTTATCATATGACCAATATCTCCAAATTACATCCACAACCCTGAAGCCTTTATCAATAGTGTTTGCTACACTGTGAAATGGCCTTTTGTATTCTCTTTACTAACAGCTCCTCAAGACCAGTTTCTCCAACCCCAAGAGAGACAATGTACATAAATGGCAAGCTCACTCCAAGAAAAAATAGATCAAGGGGCCGAGAAACATCTTCAGAAATCTTTCTTGACTTCTTAGCTCTACACAGTGGCCTGCAGCTGTAGCTCCTCACTAGAGAGTTGAAACACGGGGAAAACTCAAGGCCTGGCCCGAATAGAAAGACCCTTGGTGTTCGAAGTCTGTTTATGTTTTGCTTTTATTGGTTAATGAATAAAGAAACTGCTTTGAGCCTATAACAGGGCATAGCAGATCTAGGTGGGGAAAAATAAACTGAATGCTGGGAGAAAGAAGGCAGAATGAAGGAGATGCTGTGTAGCCCTGCCAGAGACAGACCCTAAATGAAACCTTGCCAGTAAGCCACAGCCACGTGGTGATACACAGATTAATAGAAATGGGTTAAATTAAGATGTAAAAGCTAAGCAATAAGAAGCTAGAGCTAATAGGCCAAATCGAGGTTTAATTAATACAGTTTCTGTGTGGTTACTTCAGGAGTCTGGGCAGGTGGGAAACAAACAAGTGGCCTTGTACAACAACAAACCTTGTTCCATAAGAAAGAAAAATCCATGAGCAGATAATCCATCACATATGAAACACAGTGGGTAACTATATGCTCTTGTACAGAAGGTCTGGAAAGATGGGAAAGTGTTACATCACTCTAGCTCAGGTTAACCAGAATATGTTTTCTATGTGCAACTACAAAGAAAAAATCAAAACCACAAGAGCCAATACAACCTTGGGTTTAAACAACTAGGGTTTCCTAGTTGGCCTTCCAGACAGCAGATGCTGGTTATTGCTGTCACAGAAGGAGTTACTATATTTGTCAATGGGGATAGACAGGAAAAATATTACAGGCTCAAGATGCTCATGGAGCCACAGGTTAATCTTATAAGTTCATTCCTGCTATACAGCCCAGAAACTGAATCTTAGAGGAAGTCCTTCCACTCATGCCCAACTTCATGTATACTGTTTCAGACACACTTCATACTACAGGTGAGTTTATTGTTGCTCATTTGCATGATCTTGGTCATAGTTCCTGTTGAGAATACTATAAATGGGCTTTGGAGCACAAACCCATATTCTTGAGGTTGATTTTGCCCTGCCCAAGTGTTGTGCTAAATGAGTACCATTCCAGTTATGGTGTGAGTCACCGTCATAGCTGCCACCATGGAGAATTAACTGGACACACGGAAAATTGAGCTAACATTAACCCAGCCCTGCTCTGTGGCAGCTGTGGATCCTGTGACTCTCGTGTGCATGGCAGACACCTGATGAAAAGGGAACTATGTCAAGGGAGGAAAGGAGTAAATTGAAGAGCTAGCTTTCAAACACTTTTGGAAACCCAGGCAAGCCACTTTGGGTGTATATTCTCTTCATCAGTACAAGAATTAGCTATTATGTCTTACTCAATCCTCCTACCCCCTATAATCTGTATTAGGATTCCCTAGAGAAACAGAAGGGACAGAGTGAATATATATTAAACTAGAGTTTACAGATTGCCTCACAAGCTGTCTCACACTTAAAGCCAATAGTCTGATAGTTAATCAGTCCATCAGACTGGCTACCACGGCAGTCCGAGTCTGGTGCTGAAAGCCTGAAGGAGTTGTGGAGAGTCACTGGTGTTCAGTCTAGGGAAGCCTAAAGAAGCTGCTTCTAATTCCAAGGAAGCAAGCAGCAGAAGCAGAAGCAGCAGCAGCACCACCACCACTGCCAGCATCATCATCATCATCATCATCATCATCATCATCATCATTATCATCAGTAGCAGCAGCAGCAGGGTAGATGTACTCATCAGTGATAATAAAGTCCAAAACAAGCAAAAGTGCTCTTCTTCCACAGCTTAAGTATTGTCCTTGCTGTGCATTTCCTGTAGTATAGGAGTTGAATTAGCTTCCCAGACTAGATTCAATGTCCACCACTTTTGCAGTCTCTCTGCAACATCTAGCCTGCTGTAACTCTTACTTCCCTTCTGTATTTGTCATTCTTTTTTAGCTATTTCCCTAAAGATCTAAAAAATTCCTTGATGGAGGAGGGTCATCTGTCTATGTGTTACTTTCATTGGTTAATAAAAAAAAAAACCGGCTTAGCCCTTTAATAGGACAGAAAATTAGGTAGGTGGAGTAGACAGAACAGAATTGTAGGAGAAAGAAAGCAGAGTCAGGCAGACACTTCAGGGAGACGCCATAGCTCTTCTCTCCGAGATGGACACAGGTTAAGAATCTTCCTGGTAAGACACCACCTTGTGGTGCTACAGAGATTACTAAATATGGGTTAAAGCAAGATGTAAGAGTTAGCCAATAAGAGGCTGAAACTAATGGGCCAGGCAGTGTTTAAAAGAATACAGTTTCCATGTAATTATTCTGGGGTGTAAAGCTAGCTGGGTGGCGGGAAGTGGCCCGCCATTCCTCTTACAATTCCTTCTCTCTATACCTAGGCAGGATAATTCTTATTCTGTCTTCTCATTTCCTTAGCAAACAATCTTCTGAAGACCTTTAGCAGTTATTACCAGTAACCATACATGCACTTAAAACACTCTTGTGGTAGACATCCCATAATGAATCAGTTTTCTATTCATTTTGTGAGAACAGTAAGCAGCAGAATGTATGATCACTCATGGATCTTCACTCAAAAAAAGGAAGTTGCAGAACAAAGAAGCATTTTCTGAGAGAGATAAATATCCCGATAGTATCCTTTTCCTTTGTTTTGTTCAGTTTACATGAACTTAATTATTAGAAACACAAATATTCACAGTTTTCTTTTTCTGTTTTCTTAATTAATTAGTTCCTAAACTATATAAAATCACTATATTATTTTATCTGATCTCATTGCAAATTAGAATTATTTCACGAGAATTTATTGAAAACTAAGCCCAGTGAATGGTCCACCATTATCTCCAAATATTGATGATGATGATGATGATGATGATGATGATGATGATGACCACCTAAAGAGAAGTTGAAGAAGCAAACTGACTTTGAATAAATGGATTCAGGGTTGCAGACTATGTGGGTATCTAACTTCCTTTTTCAGCTCTTTCTATGTGGTACCTAAGAAGGTCATTTCCTATTCTAGGTTTACCTCATCCTAATAGCTACTGAACCCAGTGAGAGGAGGGAGTCCACTTTCTTAATTCTAAGGAGAAACCCAGGGTGTACTCCAGTTGGCTAACTTAATCATCCTTGAACAATTTTACTATGATCAGTCATTCAATCAGTAGGTATCCAGGTTGTGTCTGCTATTTTGGTTTTGTAGCTGGGGTTTTGACTTTGTTTTGATACAAAGTCAAAGACAAGCTGTAGCACAAATTCTACTTCTTCTTAATAAAAAAAACTGAAGTCATATATCAAAGGGGAAAGCTGAAAGAAAGACCAGAGAAGCAGAGCAGCCAGCTACTAGAGAGATGTCTTACCTCTACTTAATCCTCAAACTGAATGGGGGAGATCCTGCCTCTAGGAATTCTCAGGCTGTCTGCCTTGAGCTCTTGTCTCTTTCTGCCTTATATTCCTCTTTCTGCCCAGCCATGTCTCTTCATGTCTCCACATCCCTAGTGCAGAGATTAAAGGCATGTGACTCCCAAGCACTGGGATTAAAGATGTGAACCTCCACTGCCTGCCTCTGTTTCTCTTTTAGACCGTATCAATCTCATGTAGCCCAGAGTGGCATTGAACTCACAGACATCCATCTGTCTCTGTCTCCAGAGTGCTGGGATTAAAGGTGTGTTCCTCCATTGCCTGGCTTCTATAGCTAACTAATGGCTTAGTTCTACACTCTGATCACAAACAAAATATTACCAAAATTGACCTTGTTACTTAGGATGATTTTGAACTTCTAACACTACTGCCTCTGCCTCTAGAGATAGGATAATAGGCAAGCACCACTATGTCCAGTTTATTTAATTTAGGAATCAGACTCAGGGCTTCATGCATGTTAGGGAAGCAATCTATCAGTAGAGCTACATTGCCAGCCCCTGATTTTATGGGGTTTTGTCTTTGTTTTTGTTTTACAATTATAAACAATGCAGCAACAAATGATAACTAATAACTTAGACAATGTATGATATAACTGTTCCATGAGTGACAAAGGAAAAGTACAGACAATAGCTGTTGAAATATTTCAGAACACACTCTGGTGGAATAATAACGAAATGATTATGGATTCCAATCAGCACTAAAACACGAGGGACTTCTCACTTGGAACTAATGACTGTATCACCAAATGCAGTTAGGTCAAGGAGCTCAGTAGGGGTATGATTATGACACCCAGCCACACTGATTTAATTGGCCAGCCTAAATGACTGTGTCTATAATGGAGATATTTCCAATATTAGCTAGAAAGTAGGACAGGACCTCCAGAACCCTTATAATTATATTCCCTATGTGTAGCCATTTATGGCAACTATTCTTAACTCTTTCAAAAGATAATTATAACTATATTTTGGAGTAATTTGTATTAAAGTGGTCTCTGTCCAGGCATCACTCTCAAAAGTTAAAGTATTCAAATAGAGTTTTCAAGTGCCAAGACTTTACATCAAATGAAATTGTATATAAAATTCCAATACATAAAATAAGTAAGGTGCTATAAAGATGGTCCAATGGTTAAGAGCATGTACTACTCTCCCAGAGGATCTGTGTTCAGTTCCTAGCACCTACATAAGTTAGCTCACAACTACCTGTAGCTCTAGCTCCAAGGTCCAACACTCTTTTCTGGCACCTGCAGACATTAGTTTCATGCACTCATACCTCCACATAACACAGATAGACACCTACACATATGTATACATGCACACACACACACACATACACATTCTCACACACAGACAGTGATAATTAAAAGCAAACCTTGATAAACTAAGTACAAGTGGGATAATATATCAGCTACTGAAGTGGAAGGATAATCTAGAGCAGAAGGATACAGGCATGGGAACAAGGCCCTCTCCTACTTGGTGGTCCCACATAGTGCTAATGAACCCTGGAAGAACAGTTTGAGAGTAAAAGATCTGATGCCTCTCAGCACCACGATCTTGACTACGGTTGTAAGTAGGATTATCTGATTCAATTTCTTGACATACACAAAGGTGAAGTAACTCATTTAAAAGAATAATAAATGTACAAAGACTATTCAAATAGGAGTAACCCAAGACTGCCCACATCATGATTGGAAGGAAGCATAGTTAGCATTTTGATTTGTGTGTATTAGCCACTTATGGCAATGCCTATGTGCATATTCAATTCTGAAATATTTACAATATTTTGTTTTAAACTTTGCATTGAATTATGGTGTTTTCTTTCATTAGTTTTTCTCCCATCTTTCACCTTTAAGTATCCACTGTAATAGCTTATTCTCTATCATTCTATGCCTTTATGTTCAACCAAAATTACATAGATGTATTATAAATCTACAAGAAATGACAATTTTGTTGATAAAGCATGTGAAATTATTACATAGTAGATAGTTCTTGACATCCTGTCTTTCTCACTGAACAATCCTCTGTAAATATCCCTCCTGTTAGACTAGGATAGCATGAGTCTATTCTTCAGTATAACTATACAATAGTCCACGATACTGACCTGCCACAATGTAGTCAATAATTTCCTGTCAACAATTTATTTCCATTTTGATGGATTTGTTGTCTGTAATTTGTTTTTTGTTGTTTCACTATTACAAGGAACATGACAACAATAATTTTTTGTACATGAGTACTTAGCTGCAGCTGAATTTATTTCCAATGACAGCTTATGCTGGAGAGAATGTGGAGTAAGGGGGAACACTCCTACATTAGTAGGAGTTCAAACTTGTACAGCCACTTTGGAAATCAGTATGGTAGTTTCTCAGAAAGTTGGGAATCAATCTACCTCAAGACCCAACAATGCACTCTTGGGCATATACACAAAGGATGTGCACTCCTACCACAAGGACACTTGCTCAACTGTGTTCATAACAGCATTATTCATAATAGACAGAATCTGGAAAAAACCTAGATGCCTTTCAAATGATGAATGGATAAAGAAAATGTGATACATTTGCACAATGCACTAGTACTCAGCAGTTGAAAAAAAAGATGTCTTGAAATTTGCAGGCAAATGGATGGAACTACCCAAAACCATCCTGACTGAGGTCACCAAGACCCAGAAAGACAAACACTGATGTAGTTATTCATAAGTGGATATTTGACATAAAGTACAGGATAGTCACTCTACAGTTCACAACCCCACAGAAGCCAGGAAACAAGGAGGACCCTGAGAAAGACATACACAGATCCCCCTGGGAAAGGGAAATTTGCAAAATCCCTTGAGTAAATTGGGAGCATAGAGGAACTGGGGAAGGGAAGAAAAAGGGAATGGGGGGAGGAGAACATGAGTGATCAGGAAGGTCGAGTTGGGGAAAGGACAGAAAGGAAGATGAAGGAAAGAGACATCTTGATAGAGGAAGCCATTATGGAGTTAACAAGAATCCTGACACTAGAAAAATTCCCAGAAATCCACAAGTATGACCCCAGCTAAGACTCTGGAAATAGTGGAGAGGGTGCCTGAACTGACCTTCTCCCATAATCAGATCGATGACCACCTTAATTGTCATCATAGAATCTTCCTACAGTAACTGGTGGTAACAGATGCAAACATCTGCTGCTAGGCACTGAGCTAATCTCCCAGAGTCCAGTTGAAGAGATGGGGGAGCAATGATAATATGAGCAAAGGGGTCAAAACCATGATAGGGAAACCCATAGAAACAGCTGACCTGAGCTAGTGGGGGCTCATTGACTCTGGACTGACATCTAGGGAACCTGTATAAGACTTTACCAGGCCCTCTGAATGTGGGTGACAACTATGTGGCTCAGGCAGTTTATGGAGCCACTGACAATGGGATCAGGATTTATCCCTAGTGCATGAACTGGATTCTTGAAGCCCATACTCTATGGAAGGATACGTTGCTCATCCTAGATACAAGAAGGAAGGCCTTGGTCCTGCTTCAAGTGAGCTGACTAACTTGTTGACTCCCCATGGTGGGGGCTCATAATCTCTGAGGAGTGCATGAGTGATGGGGTGAGATGGAGGAGGGGCGAGAAGGGGAACTGGGATTGCTGTGTAAAATAAAAATAGCTTTTTAAAAAGATAATATAATTTATATTTCTACAAGTAATGATTAAGTTGGGACAAGTTTGCTAAATTTGCCCCACATCATCTTACACTGAGTATTATCATTCTTACACTCTGTTATATTATACATATTTCTTTTTGAAAAAAATTACTTATTTATTTTACATCTCAGCTGCACTTTCCCCTCCCTCTTCTCCTCCCAGTCCCTCCCCGCACCCCACCCTGCTGTTCCTAACACCCAATATACTCCTCCTCCATTTCTGTTTAAGAAAGGTCAGGTCTCCCAAGAGTACCAACAAAGCATGGTGTATCAAGTTGCAGTAAGAACTAAGCACCTCCCCATGTATTGAGGTTGAGCAAGATGACCCAATATGAGGAGTAGGATCCCCAAATCCAGCAAAAGAGTCAGAGACAGCCCCTGTTGCCTCTATTAGAAGTCCCACAAGAGGACCAAGCTACACAGCTGTAACATATATCAGAGTGCCTCGTCAGTTCCCTGTAGGCTCCCTTGTTATCAGTTCTTTATAATGGGTCTTCATGATGAACACAAATGGGTTGCCAATGTTTTTTATTGGTATTCCTTTCAGTCTGGCCAAAATATTTATGAACTGATTTCTAATGATGTTCTGCTATACTCATAGATGGGTGCCTAGTCCAGTCCTCATCAAAGAGGCTTCCTCTAGTAGCTGATGTGAGCAGATGCTGAGACCCATGGCAAGACACTAGGCTGAGAGAGCCCAGACTGGAGGTCTTCATCAGGTCCCTTCCCTCAGAGCTCAGGGAACTCCTTGGAAGAGGGGAAGGGAAGGAGGAATTGTGGGAACTAGAGGGGGTAAGGATCAAGAGAGAGCACAATTTGAAGAATCAGCTAAACAGAGCTTATGGGGGCTCTTAGAAATTAAAATGGCAGTTGCAGAACCTTGATGGGTCTAAGCTAGGTCCTCTGCATATATGTCATGGTTGTTGACTTGGTGTTTCTGTGGGACTCCCAACAGTGGAAGTGGGGGTGTCTCTGACTCTTTTGCCTGTGCTTGGGATGCTTTTCCTCCTATGGGCTGTCTTGTCCAGCCTTGATATGAGGGTTTGTGCCTGATCTTATTGTATCTTTGTTGTGCATGGTTCAGTTGATGTTCCTGGGTGACCTGCCCTTTTCTGGAGGAGCAGGGTAAGAGGGTTGGGGAGTGAATCTGAGGAAAAGGGGAGGTGTGAGTGGACTGAAAGAAGTGGAGGGAGGGAAAGCTGCACTCAAATATTTACTCTATGATATAAGAATAAAAAATAAAAATAATGCTGACTATTCTTTTGCAGTAATAGTGATTTTGTTTTTGTTTCTACGAACTACCAACTCATAGTCTTGGCCAGTTCCTTTATGGCATTGTTTTTTAAGTTAGAAGTCTGTCAGGGCCACTGCTGTATTATAAATACTTTTTATCTTAGTAATTATTTGATTCAAAATTCCAAGATAAAATAAACTAGAATATGGGTCAATGAGATGGTGCAGTGGGTAAAATCACTTGCCACCAAGCCTGAGGAAATGAGTTTATTTCTCAGAACCTACAAGGTGAAAGGAGAGAGCTGACTTCCACTTTTTTAAAATAATAGATAAGAACAGAGATTATAAAATAAAGCATATAGATTTTGTATATCTTGTTATATAGTTAGAAATTCAATATATAGAATGAATTTATATATAATCACATATATGATATATACGAATTTATATATTACATATGATCACATGTATATAGCCACATATGTATGCATGTATTATGTATGTATGTATGTGCATATGTATGTATGTATGTATGTATGTATGTATGTATGATTAGTGTTTAAATGTAACCCTTAGAGTTACATGCTGAAACCTAACTCTCAAGGTAACAATGGAGTGGTGAATGAGAATGGCCCCCATAGACCCTTATGTTTGACTATTTGGACCCCAGTTAGTAGAACTGTTTAGGACAACTATTGCTCATGTACTTCCATCTTTCTCACAAAAATCAGAGAAACTGTGATACAAAGGTCAAGGGAAACTCAGAGGCAGCTTGGGTAATGCCGATGGCATAATAAAAAGGATGTTTGTCACCCATCATAGCACGATATCCACCCTTCCACAGAAAAATGAAAATCCTTCCCAGTCAGTGGAGACAGGCAGAAGAATCCTATTGTTGCAAACCCAGGAAGAGTTGTGTGTTTTGTTCCTACGACATGGGAATCAGCAATGATTTAGCTCAGTACTTGTCATGTGGCAGACTTCAGCAAGTACTGTGAACCTCCCTTCCCATGTTCTGTCCTAATGTAAAGATTATCATAACAACTTGTAGTGATTATCACCTTGTAAGGAGGCTGCTTGTTGGTTCCCAGCTGCTCAGCCCCAAAATAATCACACAGAAAAAATATTATTTAAATCACTGCTTGGCCCATTAGCTCTAACCTCTTATTTTTTAATTCTTACTTCTTAATTTAACCCATTTCCATTAATCTGTACATTACCACGAAGTCATGGCCTACCAGCAAAGTTTCAGCATGTCTATCTCCAGCAGCGGTTCCATGGCTTCTTTCTCTCTGTCTTCTTCTTCCCAGCATTCAGTTTAGTATTTCCTCCTAGCTAAGTTTTGTCCTGTTACAGGTCCAAATCAGTCTTTTATTAACCAATGGTATATTAACAGCATACAGAGGGGAATCCCACATATCACACTAATTCCTTAGGAAGCCTTAGACTCAGAAAGGTTAAGTAGATTCCCCACAGTCACAGAGCTGGGTACATCCAGGCAAGAGTAAACTCCAAACCAGGTCCCTTAGTTCCAGGCTGTTCTTTCCTCCACACCCATTAGAAACTTGGCACATAGGACAGGACACTAACTAAAAAGAGCCTCCCACAAAACTGCACACCTAATGGGATCCAAGCTACTTTAAAACAGAAACATATGATTTAAACATTATTTCAAAAACCATTAATATGTCATCTAGATTAGAGAGACTGAAATAACCATGATAATAATAGATAAAATAAAGTGCTTACTACACAGTAGAAACATTGCCAAAGACTTTACATGAGCTTCCCCATTAAGACCTCAACACAATCACTCAGGTGCATACAACTATTTTCTGAAAGGAAACGACTTGTCCAAAATTACACAGGTTGTGAGTTTTGGGCTCAAACAGAACCTGAATATCCAAACACTTCTCTTATAATAATAATTTTCTATTGTTTCTCATGAGTAAGTGGACATGTACTGATATTTTAATCAGATAAGAAATAACAATTAAAATTAAATAAGAACCAATTTTCCTACATTGTGTGGTTATGCAGCAAAATATGAGAACCAGTGACAGATCTATTTTGAAGGTTAAGGTAGGCTTCTTAACCAGGCCATGAGATCTTTGAGGTCACTCCGCAGTCATCTTCTCCAACACAAAACTCAGTTACCACTTCAAAACTACAAGGCGAACTGCCAGCCTAATTTACACTTGATCAAATGGTCTGCTCCTGCCTGTCTCCTAAGCTCAGGCCATACGCAGACAGAGTATCTTCTTGGCTCTGTGAATTTCCATGTTCATGTGACTGTTCCATTAGCAGATACTTGTGGTGGGTTTTCCCTCATCACTCTGCTCCCTGGCTCACCCTTGACCACAGACATGCTCATATCTTTAACTGAGATGATTATGTGTTCAAGGCACACTCAACACTGCCCTTCAGACCAAACAATTCTGAGAGCTTAACTTCTGCATCCCACTGCCAAATCACTGGTGTACAGCTTCTCTGGCCTTCTACATTCTTCTGGGGGTTTCACTGGTCCTCTGGAGCCCTTGTGTGCAAGGCTGGGTAGAGAGATGCTCAGGACAGAAAGTCTAAATAAACCAAAACCCATCCATGGATTTTAATCTTTGATGACTAGAACATCTCTTGGATCTGTTTCATTGAAGCTATAGTGTCTATACAATCCCGTAAGAACTTTCTTACAACAATGTATTTTCTGAGAAGCTAATATGTGGCAAAGTGGCATAGATGGGGGTATCTAGTACTAAAGAAGTTTGAAAACCTCTCCCTTCATCTCCCTTATTGGAGATCCACAATTCACATCAGGGTATCCAGGAGTCTAGGAACACTGTAGTAAAACCTTACTTACCTGGATTTCATTCAGTGAGTCTCAAACATACAAGATCAACTTCTTCTGCCTCAGAACACCTATGGACTTCACATCACACACCAGTGTTCACATATCTGTTTGGAGAATGCTGGCTTCCAAAGGCTGGACAAACCAGAGTGACCATGCAACTTACACGTCTCCCCAAATACATAAAGTCACTTCATCAACCCAAGCCTCAGTTTCTTCCTCTGTGATGGGACAGTTAGATTGGCTGTCCTATAACCCACTCTGGAGACCAGGTTAGTCTCAAACTCAGAGATCCACCTGCTTCTGCCTTATGAGTGCTGGGATTAAAGGCACACCGCCATACCCAGCACTAAGGCTATTTTTAAACTACTCCTAAGGAATCCTAAAGTGTCTATGGCTCAGCGAAGGACAAAGACAGGCTCTGCTTCAAGTCCTCCAAACCAGCTGACTCCCAGTCACTGAGGAGAGCTTTTGTAAGAGAGCTTTCCTTTGAAGAAATTCTCGAAAACAAAATGAATGAGAAGAACATAAAGCACAGATTTCTTGCTCTTCCTCCTAATTGGACCCTGTGGACGATGTCAGTTTCTTCAAGAGTAAAGTCTAGCTAAGTCACTCCTCACTCAATGTCCTCTGCCACTGAAAGCTGAATGTCACAATGTCAGCTACCCAGACACCACAACTCGTCTAGAATTTCACAATGGAGACATATAGATGACCAGGGCTTTATAGGATGTAGATTGTTTGACTCAACCTCACACGGATGGAATTAGAATTGGGAGAGAGTGGGACTTGAGAGTGTTTTAACAGAGTTCCTGGGTAATTGTTAGGTTTTACAAAGACTGAAATCCACTGCCTGATACTTGATGCCTTCCCTCCTCTGACAAGGGTGGTTTCTCTGCTTTGGTGGCAAATGACAGCAACTTCTACCACATTGTATCAGAGGCAAATCAAATAAAGCTGCCCAGTGGACACTGAAAATGAGGCCTAAAGACAGGCCTGACTGGTCATTAGGAGAAGGAAGTCTGAAATGAAAGTCGCTGTTTTACTAACAACAAAGCAAGGGTTCCTTTGATGGGACTGTAGTGAAGGAGGTAGAGATGGAGAGAGAAAAGTCCTGGGAGTACTAATGACCAAGAACAGGGCATGTCTGGCTGAATTCCAAGGCACAGGTCAAGGCATGGCTGGTATTTGTCTTGTCTTGCTTGTGGAACATGCTCTGGCCAAACTAGCTATGTTTTCAGGAACAGGGCAACTGTGTTAGAGGGAAGAACGGCACCATCAACCTGGTATTGCTGAGCTACTTTCTGCTTTTACTCTCCCTGTAAAATCTAGAGCACAGCTTAGGTCACTTGAAAAATACAGTCTGCCTTTGGAGATGGCCTCATTCCCATCTACAAATCTGCAATACAGAACTCATAAAGTGGACAGTCCTGGGAAGACACCCGCAAAGACCCTGAGACTGTTCATCAGCATGGGACTTCTCTTTTTGAACTGTGGGAACTAAAGACTACACGCCCCCATCCCGCCCCACCCCCCAAACTTGTGAGGTCTCAGAATCTGAGAACTGAAGACTCTTTGTCCCTTGGAAAGTTAAACAAGAATCAGATGGAGTCATTACACCAGCAACTATTGAGCTCCATAGCTCCCCCTTGTTCCTGACAGACCAGAGGGCAAACCAGGACAAAATCATCCAAGAGAGCTCTAAAGCTAGCTCTCCGTTTCCCTGAAAAGCTGGCCTGCCTTCTCCACCTTAGTGAGACTGTTTGACCTTCTATTTCACATTCTTTCCTCTTCTCTATGACCTGCAGCATGTGATACAGAGAGGAATCCCTAAAGTCAGAGAGACCGGGATTGCGCCCTGCACTGTAGTTAGGACACTGGGCAGATTAGATTGCTTTTAAGTGGAGGGCTGATAAAAAAGCAAGGGTTGCTCTGACTATAATAGATGTGGGGTCTGCCTTGTGAGATGAGCACAAAGCTTCAATGAGTGCTGACTAATCAGTTCTTAGCCCTGGGCTTTGTATACATGAAGACACCGAGTGTGCTTTTACACACCACAGAATTCTAAGGGCGCACTTCCAGATTCAAACCCTCCCTACATGTCCAGAACCTACTAGGTTGACTGGAAGGTCTAGGAGAAGACAGGGAGCCCTCAAGAGAACAGAGGTGAGTATTCTACTCACTTCTGCAACATGAATTAAGAAGGACAGGTATTTGAAAAGAGGTCAGAGTGTCCTTTGCACCAGTTGGTATCTAATGCAGATAAGAAGGGAATTTTCATTTATCCAGCTGAAATACATAGCTCAAGGTTAAAAAAGTACAAACAAAAAAATTTTCATTCATTTAGAGAAAAAGCACATTCAGAATTCAAGATGTACTAGAAGAAAACATGGAAAGGAATCACAGAGAAAGGACATGACGGTTTCTGGAAGGGCATGCCTACTCCTGTGGCAGGAAAGGCCTGGGATGGCCTCTCCACTTGGTTACAGATCCCCAAGCATCCTCTTGTCCTGCCAACCTCCCTTGCTTTCTGGCTTCTGGTTCTGAAGTTAAATGAATCATCTGGAGGTTAAAATGACATCTGAGCCCTAGCCACAGGGTTTCCCGCCAGGCTGTCAGAGCAGAGCTTCAGAATTTTCACTTTCAGCAAACAGCCCCTGCAGCCAGCAGCATGAGACATCATTTTAAAGAACTCTCTCTCGTGCTCACTCTCTCTGTCCCTTAACTATATATTTAGTCATTTATATTTATATTAAAAATATAAAACTGTGTTAAAACATGGGATAAGTCAGGTATTCTCTGCAGGTGCATAATTTTAAACCTTTATAACTCAGTGATGTGCAAACATAAGATTTACTATGACTTTTAGAAGTCAAAATTGATACAGAAATGTGAATAAACAAAATATAGAACTACAAACCTGAATTATCCCATCCCAGTGTACTCCTGGTTCCAATATAATTTTATTTTATATATGTAAAAGAATACCATCATAGCTCCAGTCCTCCTTGGATCTTGCAATCCCCGTATATAATTTGGGGATAAGGGTTTCGACTTGCTAGCATTCTCAGGAAGGTTAAATGAATAAACCTTCAAAGTATTTAGACTAATTTCTGTTATGTATTAAGACATTTGTGCATAGTAGCTATAAACATCATAATCCCAAAGAGGACTAGAATAAGGCTGTGCTCTGCTGTGATATCCAATTCATGTAGTCCCTCAATGTTGGTTGGTTTTTCTTCCACTCAAAGTTAGTCCTGTGCTCATTAGTATTAAAAACAACAATTTGAATCACTTACAGATGTGACTTAGATGCAGCGATTTTTTTTTTTTTTTTAGTATTCTCTGTGTGCTGGGAAATTAAACAATTCATAAGCGATCTTTCTGTCACCCTTACAACATTCCTGAAAGGCCTGACTGTCATCTGGAAAGTGGGTTTACAGGAGTCTCCAAATCTTTCGTACCTTGCTTTGTGTCCTACAGCTTTCCAGGTGTTAAAGCTTGGATTTGAGCCTCCTAAGCCATCTAATTGCAAAACTCAAGCTCTTCAGCACCCAAGTCTTAGGGAAGAGACTACATCCTCCAGTCACTCAGTCTGGCAGCAGGTGCTGGGAGTACAGCATTCTGAGGTGTAAGTACTCTCAGAAAAGGGAAGAATTGCTGGAATTGATTAGAAATATCTAGATGCCATTGTAGCCAGGGACAACATGTAGAACCAGATGTTTGCAGCCCTTGCGTTTTGCTATAGCAACCCAGATGGTTCACAGGTCTTTTAACTTCATAGAAGATTATGTTTGAATACACACGAGTCTGGTGACTAATAACTTCAGGTCTGGGTATAGCTTCTCCATGCATTGCCACTTAATATGTCGGAGGTGAAGGCAGACCGTTATGTGCCTAAGCCACAACTAGAGATAATCCAAAGCCATTTCTCTCTGGCTTTAGAGTTCCAGGTGGACTACAGTTCTCTAATCTGTCTGGCATGAGTGACAACATGAGGATACATGTATTTTTTAAAGGAAAAAGTTCATTTTAGGTGAAACAACCTTAGGTGTTGACCCTCTGTTTTCTAGATGCTTTATGCCAAAAGGTCTGTAGCTTCAATGCAAAGGAAAGCTGACATCGGGGATTTCTTAAAAACCAGGTTTCCAAATCTCCACCCGAAAGATTCTAATCCTCAGAGCCAGAGACGGTTCTGAGCAGAATATACTCAAATATTGCTAATATTTAAGAGCAAATAGTATCAGTCAGAGGTTGAGTGGTCAGTTGCTGGAGAAATCTTTGAGAAGAGGATTTTTTGCACGGTTATGGTGACCTCCTGGCAAGGTCGTGATCCTGGTGGGTTGTGAAAACACACATTGACAAGTCCATTTTGCTTCTGACAGCTCCTCTATCTCTTTCACAAGTTGGTACTGGTTGAAAAACAAAAATTTAAAAGACTGCTGTTAATTTCATAATAAATATGTGGCTTACTTATCTTAGTAGTATGTAGAGGTGTTTGGGAGAAAGTAGGCTCTCTGTATAACAGAGAACTTACTCTGGAGAAGCAGTGCTGTGTACACACATGGCTTCAAATGCTTTCAGGTCATTCTGCAAACCCTTGCTCTGTACCATCCTTCACTGACGAGAAGAGGGACAGGCAGGGCACATTGTGGGACACTTGCCTGGGATGGTAGTGGAGTCACGATTCTGCTTATGTCTGTATTGCCAGTTGAAAGCAAGAATTGAATCCTGTCTTCTGTCACTTACACCAATAAAACAGAAAATCAGATTTTTTTAAACTGTCATTTTACCAAAAATAGATGAAAAAGATGAACGATGTTTTGAGTAGTGATAGGTTTTCTAGCTGCACTCCCATTTTTATGCTTTCTGTGTTCGAAATTCACATTTGTAAATAGAATTGACTCAACAAAGGCTTTGATCATCTCCTATGAACAAACCCTTGTATTGTGGAGACCTCATCAAAGTTAGCTTACATGAACACAGGGATTCCTACTATTAAATATGTAGCCCCTGGGACACTGTTGATAGATACCTAATCTTTTTCCTAAACTCAAAACTTCTCAACCTGGAAAACTGAAAGGGGGAAAATAAGGTCCCTTTGCCATCCTCCCTTCCTCCCTCCCCCCTCTCTGCTTCCCCTTCAATCTATCTATCCATCTTTCTGTCTATCTGTCTATCTGTCTATCTCTGCCTCTCTCACTTTACCTCCCCCCTTCATCCTTCCTTCCCTCCCTTCTTCCCTCCCTTCCCCCTCTCTTTCTTTTCTTCACACAGGGCCTCACAATTTTAAAAAGGCTGACCTCATACCCTCACTCCTGCCTAAACAGGAGAAGTGGTAATTAGAATTATAAGCACGTGCCATTACATCCAGTTTAGGATTGCTCTTCTTTAATATAAAGCTAGTGGGTTCATCTGGGTATGGTAGCCCACACCTGTCCTTCCAGCACATTGAGATTGAAGGATTGCCAGGCAAGGCATTTGAAGGCAGCCTGCTCTACAGGCCTAGTATTCGTTCAACCACTGCTAATAACAAAATCTTGTCTCAAAAAAATAGTAACCAATAGATGTGACTTAATATGATTAAAGTTCCAATGGTTTTTGCTTAAACTCCTATTTGAGCACATTGAAGTTCCCTGAGAAATGTCTGAGTAGTGGGAGAGTGTATGTGAAACAATGAATGCTTGTGAATTACAGGAACAACACCAGCACAGTTATTAACAAGTGGGAAGCATTTGAGCCACGTCAGTTCTGCCTAAAGCTGAAGGGTGGCCTTGACTTTACCGTGGATTTGTTTGGTATTTTCATAAATAGTCATAGTGAAGATTTGGACTGTAGGAAAAGAAAGGAAATGTGCTAACATGGGACACAAGCACTTTCTAATATTGCTTCGGTGACTCAGATCTCGCTCTACTGAAGATGGAGCTGTAGTTCATTAACAAATGTTTGAAAGGAAAGGAAGGGAAAGCCAGAGCTGCTGCTGCACTGGGAAATTAGGTAATGCCATTTGTCTTTGTGACACCAAGGAGAAGCACAAGGAGAGTCAGCAGCTACATTTAGTTTGCAGTGACCTTTCACCTCTGCTGACCTCTGACCTGGCTGTTTTAATCACTCAGACACAGGAGCCAGGCAGGGCAACATTTCAGGGGGTGATTTCCCTTTGTAGTGCAGTGGGAGGAAGAGAGATTGGAATGAAAATCTTTCCACCAAGATGAACCACTGCTGAGCTGCAGCTGACAAAGGGTTAACAAGAACTCCCGCCCTGCTTCCCTTAGCTGTGTAATTGCTGTGAGCCAGGAAAGCATTTGGAAGAGAGGCTTTGCTAGCAAGACCTCATTTGTCACAGAGGTGCCAGAAAACACCTCTAGCTGAATGGGTTTTTACAGAACCTGGGAATGGGGTTGTTTCCTAAATGCAAGTGATCTGAACCCTCTTGACTTGTCCCTCAGCATAACTTCTCTAGAAGATCCCTTTTATTTATTAATACATTGTCCTCCCATTACCAAAATAAACACACCATAGACAAGGAATGGATGGCCTGTGAAAATTGTGTGTGTGTGTGTGTGTGAGTGTGTGTGTGTGCGTGTAAAATTTTTAAGCAAAGATTTTAAATTGAGCACTTGATACAATCAGCAGGGAAACCTATTCAACTGATTACTAATGCCACCTTGTCCTCTTAAAGTAGATCTGGGTAGGATCCAGGTATTAGAATTCTGACAGTTTCTAGGTTATTCTGAAACTTTTATACTGAACTGTTTGAGGGTCCCAGTGCCCTCATCTGTAATCTTCACTGTGTACTGCCTTCCTTCTGTATTGATAGTTTACACTCATACACACACACACACACACACACACACACCACCACCACCACCACCACCAACAACAACAACAACAACAATGAAAACAAACCTTACAAAGACACGGAATATTATTAACAGAGATTTTGAATACTCATCTTGTACCTGAGCTGTAAATCCTCCCAAGCAGGCATCCCCAGTTAAATGCCCATCCAGCACAAATCAAACTCTTCAGCCCATGTTCTTAAACATTTTCTACCTGCTTGAGTCAAAATTAACTGGCCTCAGACTGATGATGCCTGCAATGACCCATCAGGTAAAAGTTCTTATTGTATCAGCAACCTGAGTGTGAGCCTCACAGTCCATGTAAGGGTGAGCAGAGAGAACAAACTCCAGAGGGTCATCCTCTCATCTCCACCTTCCAACGCAGTGCCAGTCAGGTCCACTCGTACAACACATATTCATGCACCTGGGCATGCATACAATAATAACAGAGTTTCTAAAACTGACTGGCCTGCAAGTATCTGAACTTAATGTCTATTCTGCGTATATTCTGTGTATATAACTGTATTTAAATACATGTTTATGCTAATTCTAAACAGAAGAACATAACTTTTCTTTCTCCCTATGTTACTTGGAACAACAATAACAACAACAAAGTGCTACTCAAATATTGCTGAATCAACCTGCTCCAAACAGTATTCTTATTCTGGTTCTTCCTACATACCCAGGGACTACAGAATAAGCCAGGTCCCTGAACTACTGATCCCAGAACACCACAGATAGTTTTGGTTGTTGGTGGTGATAACACTGCTGCTGGTGTTGATGATAGTATTGATGGTACTGATGATAATAATGGTGATGGTGGCATTGGTGGTGGTTGGGTTGATGGTGGTGGTGGTTGAGGTTGTGGTAATTATTGCAGCAATGGTAGTGATGGTGGTGGTAACGGTGCTAGTGGAAATTGTGGGCTTTGATGATTTGCCTGCTTTGATTCTTGTCAATGGAAATAGGAGCAAGAGATAACATACAACAACGGTTGTGAGGACCAGAATTGACTGGAGGGAATGGGCAATAACATGCACTGCTGCTGTCTAGTTTCTGACCAAGCAGAACTCCCATGAGGGTCAAGGCTCTGAGTTACTAACAAATTCTCAAGTGAAGTCACAAATGCTGGTTCCTGACTATACTTTAAGGACTGTCCTTTTAGAATAAACCCGCCCGTGATTACAGCAGCCTTTGTGATCCATCCTTTATCTCCAGACTCAGCAGATATTGCTTGAAAGCTTACTGAATATGCTGTATCTTTATTGATTGGAGGATAAGGCAGTAACCTGACCAGGTAACATGTAGGTTCTCACAGAGCTTCCTGCATGGGATGGTCAGGAGACAGAAACCACGAACATATAATGCAACAAATGTACAGTGGGTGAGGTGGAGGGATGAGATTTTAGCTAATTCTCTAAGGAAATAATATCTATGAGAGAAGAGGCATAACTAGGGCAAAGGAGCAAGAGCAAGCCAGAGTAGGAAAGTCACAAAGACAATGGCAGGTGCAAAGTCTCTGAGGTAGAAAAATATCCATTGTATTAGGAAGGGCAAGAAGGTTGGTTGCTGAGTGCTAGGAGAAGAGACTGTGACAGGAGCAATCTGCATTCTAAGGTCTCCAGGGCATCAAGTGAGCATAGGTGTGAGAAGGACTTGTGATACCATTGCTTCCCAAAATTTGACACCTTCCCTTGATCGTGTTAGCAGTGTGTGGAGATGCATCTGTACCATGTAACACAGAAAGCAGCTTTGCAGACTGAGGTTTCTCAGGTATTTCCAGAGACTGGATTTTATATAGTTTTTATTCAAAGAAATTGTTCTGCCCGCAAGCAAGAATCTAAGTCAAGCTGATAGCAAATGTGGTATCAGATGAGAAGAGCCAACTCCTCCTGGTGCGCATGGACAGAATTGTTATGTTGGTCACAAAGGTAGATTTGAAGAAAGAGTGGAAATTGCATGAATACAACAGTGAATTCATTCTTACACGTAGTCTATGTGCATCAAACAGAATTTTGTGTATGAGAACGAGACAGTGACAGAGAGACAATGAGCAAGACTGGGCAGGGATGTTACTGGATAGAGGCAAACAGCTGAAGAATTAAATAAGTTCCCTCAAAAAGTAAAGGCGCAGAGTGGAAAATGAGGAACAACAACCGAACCTTAGTAGGGAGAGATGATGATGGCAGAAGAGATAACAGAGTTAATAACAAAGGACCAGAAAAGCCACAGCACCCATCAGCTTTTGGTCTAAACTATGCTTTATAGCTGAGACAAACACAAAACAGGCCATTGTTAGTTCTCCTTCCTTCAAAAACAAGGGCATGTAACCAGCTGGCTTGATAAAGGGAATCCCCCATCATGGAGAGCACTTTCTTCCATAAAGAAGTCAGATTCAATTATTTAATATCAAACAATGTCTTCGCTTTTAACTAGCACAACTGCCAATAGCCAGAACTGCACATAATGAATCACTCCTTGCTTCTTCCTCCACTTTCTAATTTCCTGCTAAGGAGACAGGGCTGAATGGGGTCATTAATCTGAATTAGAAATATTGTGACCTGCCCTGCACTTCCCTTGCTAACACTGTGTGGCAGAGCAGGAGCTGTGGGGGTTTTGCTTTCCACACTGCTCTGAGGAAGAGGTGGCATGGGGGATTGCTAGCTAGTTTTATTTTGAGGCTTCTCTCTCTCCTCAGCTGGCCACTGTATAGCCCCTTTACTGTCCCAATTGCTGTTTGGGCATCTCACATTGGTTTCTAAATTATCCATTTTTTAATGCTGCCAAAGCTTTGCTTTTTCCTTTCCAAGAACACTGAAAGTTCCTTTATGAAACCTAAAATAGCGTGCCTCCCCTACCAGAGAAATATCTTAGCTATCATCAACATAACAAAGTAGCTGAGATATTTAAATTATAAAGGGGAAAATTTGGGACGTTCCAGTCAAAATATGGGCTTTCAGTCTCTAGTATATGGGTTGAGCGGTGAGAATGCACAATGGAGTTCATTGCAGAACAAGTCATTCATCTTGGCCAGGAAGCAAATGAAAAAAAGGAGAGGTTAAGGTTTCCAGAAAGAGGAAGACACCAACGTCTCACAATCCCTTTAGAAAGCACATTGCCAGTAACTCATTGACTGCTTACTGGGCTGCACCTCCAACACTATACTTTGTCCTGCCTTCCTCTAGCAGCATCCTGAATACTAATCTTGTAACACCGGAAACTTTGAGGAACATTTAGCCATACCATAAGGAGATGTGTACTTTTTCTTGCTGAACTGATATCATTCAGTGGTTATGATGGTTAATCTGCATCATCAATGGATATGATGGTTAGTCTGCATCATCAGTGGGTGTGATGGTTAGTCTGCTTCATCAGTGGGTGGGAAGGTTAGTCCGCTTCATCAATGGGTATGATGGTTAGTTTGCATCATCAATGGATATGGTGGTTAGTCTGCATCATCAATGGGTGGGGAAGTTAGTCTCCATCACAAATGAATTTTATTGTTAGTCTGCATCATCATGGGTGGGAAGGTTAGTCTCCATCACCAATGAATGTTATTGTTAGTCTGCATCATCAGTGGGTTTAAGTGTTGTCTCTGTTATCAATGGCTGTGACGGTTAGTCTGCATCATCAATGGGTGTGATGATTAGTCTCTATCATCAACTGAACTTAGAATCTCTTAGGAAGCATATCTCTGGACATGACTTCAAGGGCATCTTCAGAGCTGTTTAACTGTGGAAGGAAAATCTACCCTGATTGTAGGTGGCACCATCCTCTGGGTTAAGGGAAAATCTACCCTGATTGTAGGTGGCACCATCCTCTGGGTTGGGGTTACAGACTGAATGAAAAGAACCAGGAAAAGTGACTCAAGCACCAGTATCAGCTCTGTCTGCTTTCTGACTACAGAAGCAATGAGGCCAGGTGCCTCATCCTCCTGCCTCCATGAATCCCAACCATTATGGACTGTACCCCCTTAAACTGTGATCTAGAATAAATTGTTCCTCCCTTACGTTGTTTTCATTAGGCATTTAGTCACAGTCATGAAAAGTAACTAACAGAATGGTTATTTTACCTGTGCTGCCATGGAGGGAAAACACTGAACCGAGGAGGTCCGTCTGCAGTAAGTGTCCTCCATCACTGACATAGATCAGCAGGGATACAGACAAAGGCCCTTGGTAGTCTAGGTGCAAAGACAGCACTTTACAACTGTGCAATATTCCTTTCACAAACATTGCATAGTATGACCTTCAAAATAAGTAAAACTTTATTTATTTTTTATTCAAAATAAGTAAAACTTTGTTTCCATGGTTAAATATCTAATCAAACTATGATGGGATTACTGGGGAAAGGGAGTGTTACCTCCAGAGTCTACCTGAAGTGCTGCCCTTGTTCCAGGAACAGCCACACATTACACTTCAGAGCCAAGGAGAGTTTCACACAGATTCCTTTGTCTAAAGAAAGTTTCACACAGTCACTTCCATCCAAAGATGGCTGCTCTTGCCTTGCTTCACCTCCTTCTGACTCATGATTGACCCCCTTACGATTACTCATGGATTAGTAGAAACAGGCCAGAAGAAAAAGTAGATTTGTAAGACCTGCAGGCTGGTCTAGTAAGTGCTAAATGAGAGGCTGCTGCAACCTTCCAAGGTCATCATCAAAGACAACAACTACATTCCATCAGAAGGTTCTTGATTTATTTTCTAGAATCTGAATACAGAGCTGATAGATGTGGGTCTGACTATCACACCCACTGGTGACTGTCAAGCCATTCTGGAACTCTCAATTTTTCTCATGCTTGTTTATGAAATCTTTCTTCTTCTAACTAATCTACTTACCTATTCCTTCTTGCATATCCTAAGTGGCACAGTCCCCAAAAGTGCTCCATCTGTAGCTTATTGCTAAGAGCATCCTAAGACAACCAACATCCCCTGCTCTTTCCAAATGCCCCACCACCTCATGAGTGAGCCAGAAGTGACTACAGACAACTTGCTTTGGATCCTTGGGCCTTGGAGTTTTGTTGCCACTCTAGGGCTATGGAGAACTCAAATCATTTTCTGCAGTCATGAGCCCCAGGGTCTCTAGAAAGTATAATTATAAGTCAATCAACTCCTTCTAACTCCTTCCCCTTGGGCTAACAAAACCATTATCACGGCTTCCCCCTCTCCTCAGCTGCTCTTTGTACAGCCCATTTACCTCAATTCTCATGAATCTTTTCAACTCAATGTCATTCAGGGCAAGTGATTTTTATATATTTAGCCAAGAGCTGCAGAAGTTTTGTCATTGATTGGCCACCTTCTGTTTTTGATAAGTGCCAGCATAGGAGGAAGTGACTGCGAGCAGTCTTCCAAAGGCACAGCCTCCCAAGTGCCTACCATGCAGCCAAAGAACTCCATGAGCTGCTTGAGGATACTTACGACTACAACAAGGTCAGAGGCAGCAGCCATCTCTCTTGTAAGGTACCAGGCAGAAAACCAGGAGAAAGTACCTTACATGAATCAGAAAGTGTGAGGCACCCCATTCAAACATATCTACTCTCACAACCCAGCTAGAAAAGAAAACTGGACATGGCTTTCTGGGTGTCCAGTGGAATTCTTCCACATACAGGCTGATTCTTTTTGCAAGTCAGTACTGTTGAGTGGGAATCAAGGGGGCTATGAGATTATCCCCAATACAGTTTGTAATTTTCTTCTTCTTCCTGTGGCCTCGGTGGTCCACCCTGGATGCCCAACAGGAAGTGCTCATCATAAGGCTGTTGATGGGGCAGAAACAGTTCTGCCCCAGCTGAAATCCCAGCTAGCCATAGAGGGCATCTCCAACTCTGATACTCTCAGGTTCCAGGAGTGGTGTGCATGAGACTCTCTTTTACCCAAGAGTACACAGTTCACATCTAACTTGGATCCAAATTCACAGCCTATTTCTCCCTGATGGTACACACTTGCAAGGTCATCTATCTGCATTACAATTATGTAAATGGGCTGTGGTCAACATAATTTCTCCCATTCCTTCTGTCAGCACATTATAGTGTAGCAGCATCTGTCTGAAGAGGAGATCATCACGATAGCATAATGCCAGGGAACACAGGCAGAGTCATTGGGACCCAGGGAACACAAGCAGGGTCACTGTGACCCAGGGAACACAGGCAGGGTCACTGGACCCAAGGAACAAAGGCAGGGTCACTGTGACCTAGGGAACACAGGCAGGATAACTGGACCCAGGGAACACAGGCAGGGTCACTGAGTCCAGGGAACACAGGCAGGGTCACTGGGACCAGGGAACACAGGAAGGGTCACTGGAACCCAGGGAACATAGGCAGGGTCACTGGAACCCAGGGAACATAGGCAGGGTCACTGGAACCCAGGGAACACAGGCAGAGTCACTGGGACCCAGGGAACACAGGCAGAGCCACATGTACAAATGTTGGGGGCATCCATGGATGACGAAAGCATAAAAGATGGAAGGTGTTAATTAAAGGAAGTTCCTTCTGTGTAGGTGTCATGGACCCCAGTCTTCATGGTTAATATCAGGATAGTTAATTTGCTCATTTCTCTGATCAGACAGACTCCTGACAAAAGCAGTTTAGGGGAGTTTGGCTCACTGAGGGCAAAGTGATCATGCCAGAAAAATGTGGAACCAGGTGGGATCTGGTACCATTTCCTATTAAGATTCAAAGAGGAATGGATGCTTCTTGTCGTAGATGGTGCTACCCATACTCACGGTGGTCCCCCTTCAGTTAACTCTCTCTGGAAAGCATCCCCATAGACAAGTCCAGAGGTGTATTTCCTGGTGATCCCAAATCCAATCTAGTTGACAATGGGAATCAGCCTTGGCAGATGTTTACAAAACAAACTCTGAGATCACACAGCCCTAGAGCTAGGAGCATGACTGGGGGCTGGTGCGGGAGAATCGTCTGTATTCTGTCAATCATGTTTTAAATAAATGCTGATTGGCCAGGCAAGAAGTATAGGCAGGAAAACCAGACAGGTAGTAGAAATGATGCAATGAGAACAAGAGAATTCTCGGAAGGAGAAAGTTGATTCCTCCCACTCCTGCCCAGATCACCAAAGAAGCAGGTTGTGATTTGCCTGGCTGGAAAAGGTGGCTAAAACAGATCAGAATAATGGGTTACAAGAGCTAATATGTAACCTAAGCTAATGGGTCAGTCAGTTTATAATTTATGGAAACCTCTGTATAATTTTTTGGGGGGCTTGCTGGCTGCCGGGTACCGGTCAGGACAGATACCCCAACAAACAGCCTAGCCCTCATGTTACAGGGGCTCTCTATAGTGTTCTCTTTCTGCAATGGGATAACTAACGATTTAATGATCAGCTGCCTGTTTAAAGGTGGCTCTACTTCCCTGATCTGAGCCAAACAGACAGATTCTGCCCCCACCCTGAGTTGCAGGGGTATCTCTTGTCAGACACTTAAGTACTTATTACCACCCAATGCAAATCCATCAACCTCTTCTTGAATGTTCCTAGTGATGGGCAGCTCACTGTATGCCTAATCTATACATCTATAATCTAAATACAATCATTCCTCCTTTATTGAGATCCATTGTGTCCCTGCCTTCTGCTCCTTAGCAATAATGTCAGTATCTGATGAGATATAGAACAAGCCAAAGCCTGTCCCATGAGTCAGCCCTGCCATTGCATTCAATAGCTCTGAAGTGCTCTGGTTACCTCCATGACTGCTCATGTGGTAGGGAGAGCCTTAGGTCCAGCTGTCAGTGAGTCCTGGTGAGAACTGAAGATAGGGTTCCACTAAGACAAATGGTCCTGGTGAGTGGTGGCTACACCTTAATGCCACTTTCACCACAGCCGTAGTATTAAGCAGAATGCATCAGATGAGGGAAAATGTTAAACAAATAATCCTACTCTAGCTATGAGTAAGGGTATACTAAGTTTTTTCTTTATAAAAAAAAGGACACTCATGGATCACATTGAGGGAACAGGAATAGAGTCCAACATCCAGGTATGGCAAGAGGGAAGATGCTGAGTGGCCACTTCCATGGGCTTTTTGGTGTCCAAAAGCCATGCTTAACCTAGTCCATCCTCTCAAAGGTCATTGGCTGAAGGAAGTTCCCCATTACCATCCCCTTTTGTCTAAATAAGAGAGTTCCAAACCCAATACAAAACTATATACAATAAGAACAGATATCAAGTATAAATATTAGAATCAGTATAAACCAGTATAAACAATATTAAGCAAGGAACATATGCTAAATGTTTTATTAATTATTTTATCCTAAGGAGTCTAAGTCTTGTATCAGAAATGGCTTGGCAAGATCATAAGAGGATGGTAACTATGACTATCTAATCTTCAACCCCATCAAAGGCTTGAGAAGGGAAATAATATTACTTAAGTAAGCAGGAAGTGCAATCAAGCAGCTTCCAAAATGTGCAGTAGATGACGGAGACAACTGGTCCTCTGGGCAATCACCCAAAGTCTCTTTTGCAATCTTGGAGCAACCAATTTTAGCTAAGGCCTAAAATAACTGACAGACCATTTTCAGAGGGAGGAAAATTTTCAAAACTGCCTTGCCCTGTTTTGGCAAAGTTTGGTAGTCATTTTTTGTATCCTGCTTGTCTAGTCCAGATGCCATGCATTTTGTCAGTAGTTGAGGCATGGGCAGTTCCTTGACCAAAGGCCAGTACTGCCAAGAAAAAAAGAATCTCCAGCTCCCAGTGGAGTGTCTTTGGTGCTCAACATTCTCTTGGGAATAGTGCTGCCAGGAGCAATCATGTCTCACAACAGCAGAACCCTAAATTATTTAAATGCCATGTTGAAGTAGTTGAAGATTACCTATCTATGCAGTGAAAACTCTATTACTCACTATTATTATTATTAGTGTGAGTAAGCTCACTCTAATCTACCCATTATCCCATGCTATTTCCTGTTGTTTTGAAATTTTTGCCTCTTCTCTCAAAAATCATTTCCATAGCAGCTGGAGTTCGTCTTCTAGGACCACTGAGATTAATTGAATCTAATTGTGTGGGGTATCCTTATTACACTGAAGCCCATGTTTTCATCATTTCCCTAACAAATGGTGAGTGCAAGTCATAAGATATTATTGCTTGCTTAATTTCTCTTTGATCTCTCATACCTATAGGTTGCCATTTATGTTTGTTGACTGCATTAAGGTATTTTGTACCAGATGGCTTCTCGGAGATGATTATGGAATAAGCAGTTAAAACTCTAGGTAAGTCATCCCTGTCTTCGACCCATACTGGTGAAACTAAATCCTGTTGTACCTTCTCTCCCTGCTAATCAGTTCCAATAATTTTCTCAATCGTTTTAAATCTTTTTACCATTGCCTTTTGTAAAGTCTGAATCTCTAGTCCGGTGTGCTGTTCTAGTACCCTCATTGATTCATTCAGCTTCCGGTCCTTATTCTGCACATATAATCCCAAGGTATGGAAATTGTCTAGCAAAGATAATGTCTCATACTTAGATATTATTTGGATGGCATACATTTTTGCCTTCCTGAAGAAATACCTTATCTGTTAGCCTATCATAACTTTTCAACAGAATCTGATTATTAAATTTAACAGTATGAATTTTTTCAAGTAATTTATTAGCACCCTCTAACATGGATTGAATTTCATCTGTCAAATTAATGTTATCCTTTTAAATAGTATTTATATTTTTAGCTAGCTGTTCAGTATTAGTCTGTAAAGACTATCATTTTTAAAAGTGCCTCATTCTTGGCTTTGTTATCAAACCATTATTCTTAGATATAATATGAAAAACAAAGCTAATTCCCAAAATCAAATAAATATATCTATAAAGAAAATCATATAAGCCTTGCAGAATACCATCCTTAACATAAGTATATGGTTATTAAATTCATGAATGGTAATATTGTTATCATCATATAACTTTTAAATTTTACAATTGACTTACCTGTAATTTCAGCAAATTGGAGTAGGTATAATAATCTTTATTCTCTAGCAGGTGTAATGGTTGCAGCCACGTGGTGGATGGGACTCGAAGGAGAGAAGTGAGCAGATGGGGCATGATCTGTGGAATTACCTTACTGGTTCTGCACATGCTGTTGCCTACTTAGATACTGATAAATATGCTTTGTTTAACAAAATAAAAGCAGTTATTAAGTTCGATTAAAGCGATTCCATAACACAGAGAGAGTTGGTGGCCAGAATAAGAAGGACACCCAAAGCTTTCCCTCAGTCACAAGTCCCCTCCTTGCCGGGCTGAGGTGGGGGAAGTCAGGTTCCTACGCAGCAGCAGTGGGCCATGGATGGGTAAGAAACATGCCGGTCTGGCATGGACTCAGCCCTACGTTGGGCACCATATGAAGCGGAACGCATCAGATGGGGGAAATGTTAATCAAATAATCCCACACTGGCTCTGAATAAGGGTATACTATGATTTTTTTCTTTATTAAAAGAGAAACTCACAGATCACATTGAGGAAACAGAAATGGGGTCCAACAACCAGGTGCGGCAAGTGGGAAGATCCTGAACAGGCGCATCCAAGGGCTTTTGGTATCCAAAAGCCACACCCAACCTGGGTCATCCTCTCAAAGGCCATTGGCTGAGGAGGTTCCCCATCAGTAGTAGACCCTCAGTCCTTGATGGCATGTAGCTCTCAGTCCAGAATTCGCCTGCATGCGTGGTGTGGCTGGAAAGCTAACCTCCAGCTGGAATCTGAGCCTGTTGTCTCCTCTGCCTGTCTGCTGGGTACCTCTGAAACCTCACAGCTCTGGGACAGCTTCACATAGACAGGCAGGGTGCTGGGTAAGAAAACAAGGTCTCTTCTCCCCACACCCTTCCATTAGTGGGAAAGCCTTTAGTCAGTTTTCCCTTTGTGTGACATAGATAGTCCTACCTCACCAACTGTAGATTTGTTCTCTCCTCTCTAGACCTCAAGATGTTTCTCTGTCAACTGGTTAACTTCAAATCAAACCCTCACGAAGGCCTGGTTCAAAGGAGTGGTGTGGGTGATGTGTGGGGATGTGAGGCCGAGCCAAACAGGCTTCTCTAGAGACTATGAGGAACGGAGCAGCTGCAAGGAAAGATTAAGCCTAGCTTTGCTCCCATAGATCAATACATCAGTCAATCCTATTGAGCTCTCTGCCCATATATGCTCATTATCTGGAAGGACACAGGAGGGGAATCGGGGAATTCTGGGACGTTGGGGGAGGGGAAAGCCTTTGGCCAAAAAAAAAAAAAAAAAAAAATCACCTCACAGAGGTCAGAGGTTTCCCTGTAGGGTTATTAGCTAATTCATGCTAAGGTGTTAATGACTTATCAGCTTTCTTTATTCTAAAGGGAATCTACCCAGCTGGGAGTTCTAGGAATCCACCATGGAACCTGGATATGGGCTACCTAACAGCGTAAAAGAATGAGAAGTAAATGCTAAATGCAACTTTCTCTATTTTGACATTCTCCTTAGGGTTTGGAATGTTGAATATTAATTTGGGCTGGTGACATTCACTATGGTGACATTTGCACATCTTTCTGCCTCAACAAACATGAGCTACATTCTGTTTTCTCCCTGGTAAAACAAGAGTGACCATCAGATAGAGTAGGGAGACAAAACATTGAGTAAGAGCTCTTGGTTTTAAAATAGTTTTGGTGTTTGCTTTGACTCATCCTAAATTGAAATCCAGAGACTAAGAAGGAAAAGGGAACCAGAGCAGGTCCCTATCCTTCCTCTGTAAGGATTTTTTGTTTGTTTGTTTGTTTGCGTGCTTGTTTGTTTTAATAATCCAAGCTTCATTTGACTGCCAGAATCTGGAAACTTCCACTACCCCTCCTCCAAGTCCCAGAATTCCCCTAGTCCCCTCCTATGTCCTTCCAGATAATGAGTGTATATTCCAGAACCTTTCGCCATGGCTCCCTGTTCATTCACAGCCTCCCTAGGTTATGACTTGGATTAGTGAGTCCCATAATTTCAGCATAGCCACTGAAATCACTTCTCTGGGTTCTCAAAGGCAGCCCTGGCCCAGCATTGTCAGGTGCAACGGCCAAACCGCGCATCTCTTTTCTCTTTCACTCAGAGTATCCCTGTTTCTGTCATATCTTACCTCAGTCTTCTTCTCTGCAGAGCCTATAAGCTGTCTTTATGTCAGATACTTCCCACCATCCACTTTCTTTCTTTCATTTATTCCTTCAATAAATATTTACTATGTCCCCTCTATATACTGGTGATAAGGGCACAGCCACAGAGACAGTCTTTTTCCATTGTGTATTAGGAAGCAGGGACTTCAGGGTGAAAAGGGATAACTTGATAGCCCCACCCCTAAAGCTCTATGTTTGACAACTAGGCACCACTTCCCAAAGGTTCCACAATGTACCCAAACAGCTCCACACAAGCATGTGGGGAATGTTTCAGTCCAGCATGGTAACACTGGGTGTTTTAACCATGGGAGCAACACAACCCTGTACATCCTTTTATGAGATTATGATGTGGAATTTCCCTCTGTATTCTTGAATACCATTAATGAATAAAGAAACTGCTTTGGACTTATAGCAGGGCAGAGCTTAGATAGGCGGGGAAGACAGAAGTAAATGCTGGGAGAAAGAAGGGTAGAGAGAGAGAGACGCCATGGAGCCACCAGAGTCAGACATGCTGAGTCTTTGCCGGTAAGCCTCTGCCATGTGGTAATATACAGATTAATAGAAATGGGTTAAATCAATCTTAGAGTTAGCCAATAACAATCTAGAGCTAATGGGCCAAGCAGTGTTTTAATTAATACAGGTTCTGTGTGATTATTTTGGGGCTAAGCTAGCTGGGCAGCCAGAAAGAACAAGTGGCAACCCTCCAACAAGATTATTCTTACCATCAAAAAAAATGTTTTGGTGTTTATGAAGGACACAATATGAAAACACTAAGACTGATGTTTTAACCGAAATAAGATGATGATCGCCTGAGCTGGTAGGGAGGAACGAGATTCCAGTAGCTATGAATTAGAGTAGGATTAACAGAACATGTGGAGTTGGGTGAGGGAAAGGTGACTGGCGGGGTCATTGCATCGACACATACAGATGTCATGATTAAGTCAGAGAAGGCCCAGCAAGCAGTACTAGAGAACAACTTTGTCATTTCAGACATATGCGTCCTCCCATGTCTGTGAGGTGGGATGTGTGAAGTGTGGATGGGTCTGAGAGTCTAGAACTCAATCCTGACAAGAGAGAAGCTTTATCACAACACAAAGCTTTAATTGCTTTGATTCTGCAGCTTCCCTCCATGTCGCCATGCATTCCAGCTCCTCTCCTGTAGGCAGCCAGGTGCTCCTGTATTTGTGGGGCAGCCACTATGGCTGGGCACATAAAGTTCTAATTCTCAACATGGAGCAAAGGTCACCTGAGAGAAGTTGTTCCAATGGAGCTTCACCCTCTGACTCCGTACTAGTACACTTGTCCCACATGGTTCTGGGAGGGCTGTTCTCTCCCATGACTTTTACCCTCTGGCTATAACATAGGCACAATTGCATATGGCTCTTGTGATAAATTGGAGGGCTCTGTGAAAATGACTCCTAGGACTACTCATTTTTATATTTCTCCAATTTTAACAACGAAAGAACACATGAGCTGTTCTCTTGTATATAAACTATTACTTCCTAAGTAAAGTTTTGTTGGGGGGAGGCCAATTGTTTGTTTCCTGGTGGCCCAGACTCCTGAAATAATTACAGAAAACTGTATTAATTAAATCACTGCTTGGTTAATCACTTAAGTGTATTGCTAGCTAGCTCTTATATCTTTGGTTAACCCATTTCTATTAATTTTTTATTTTACCACAAGGCTCATGGTCTACCAGCAAAGTTTTGGTGGGCTCCAGTGGAGGATTCTGTCCCCAGCGGCTGCATGGCGTCTCAGACTCTGCCTGACTTCTCCCAGCATTCAGTTTAATTTTCCCTACATAGCTCTACTCTGCCCTATCACAGGCCAAGGTAGCTTCTTTATTCATTAACCAATGAAAGCAACACATATAAAGAAGGGCCTCCTATACCAAAGTTTAACAAAATTTAGGTTCTATACTCTTAGTCTTTCCACAGGTAGAAATGTATACAAAGGAGATTCTGATGACCATATATTTAGAATGAAAATGGTGCTGTTATTATTCATTCATGCTGTTGCAATGTTACAGAGCTATAGGTCATTCATTTGCTTATCTGCTGCCAGCATGAGAAGATCCCAGCAATGTCATCAGCATGTACCACACTAGGGACTTTTCTCTTGGTTTAAACTAACTATACTAAAGAGCTCCAAATTACAGTTAAACTCAGTGAAACAACTTGACTCTATCTGTTGAAATAACCATCACTATCACTTGAGAGCACAGAACTCAGCACACATAACCAAGATAGACCGCCTGCACTCCAAAACATTAAGGAGAAAGTATGGAAGTACTACATGTGATAAACTGAGCACTAACAAATCTGGTTAGTTGGTTAGTTTTCTTGATATTACTTGTGGAGGTTTTAAAGAAAACAGCTTCTGAAGAGAGTGCCACTATTAGGAGGTGTGGCCTTGTTAGAGGATGTGTGTCACTGTGGGTATGAGCACTCTCAGCTACTCCAGCACCACATCTGCCTGCATGCCATCATGCCCCCCGTCATGATGATAACTGACTTAACCTCTGAAACTGTAAGTGAGCCACCCCAATTAAATGTTTTTCTTTATAAGAGTTGCTATGGCCATGGTGTCTCTTCACAGCAATAGGAACCCTACCTATTACCTGAATACATTTTAGGTGCTAGGTAACTCTAAGTCTCTGCAGCCTCCCCTTGGACAGAGTGCTCTTTGCATTCCTGTCTTTTTACCCCACTTCCTGCTTGGATTTTGTTTCTTTCTGTAGCTTCCAGAGCCATAAGCATCTTTACTGGATACACTTAGTTTCTTACTCTCTAGAGAAGACTCCTTGCATATAAATTTAGAAGCTTTTTATATATTCATTTTGTAATTATCACACAAAGATATATGGACTAAAGAAGAAATTATTTTACCCTCCTCAGTGGAATACCTATACTTTCAGGAAGACTGAACTGAAAATGTTACATATCTGACCATAAACAAACAAACAAACAAAAACCAGAATTTGTTGGAGGCTGAAGTATTGGAACAGAGAAGCAATAGAAAACTTAGGAGTCAAGATATGGAAATATGACTAAATGGTATCCATAAATATATTAATTAAAAAGAAGGCATGGTGGCACATGCCATAAGAAGACAGAAGCAGGAAGATCCTAGAATCAGGGTCAGGATGTCCAAGAAAGGTCTCTTATGTTTGGATACCCATTTCTTTCTCCAGATTTGAAGAAAACTTTTACTATAGTTTCATTGAATGGGTCCTCTGTATGTTTAGTTATTATTTCAGATCCTTCTAGCATGTAGATTCTTAAATTCAGTTATTTGATTGTACCCAGAGTTTGTAGACATAATTTTTCTTTTATTGATGTTTTAGGGTAGTATTTCCTTAACCATGGCCTTCACTCATGATGTTCTTTCTTTAAGATATAGAGTCCATTAATATTCATTCTATTGTGTAATTTATTAATTGAAGTTTTAATTTCCAAAATTTCTAATTTTTAAAAATCTCAACTTCCCTAGTAGGTTTTCTTCCATGCTAATGGCTTCATGAATATTACTATTTTTTCATTCCTTTGCTGTCTTTTCTTTCTTTTGTGTTTCTGACTTTCCTCCCAATATTATGGGTTGAATTCATGTACCTGTTTGTTTCCTATTTTAAGTTAGTGGTGGTTTTAATATCAAGCTTTCTAGAATCTTATGAATGTCAGTATCTTTGACTTCAGTAGAGTTTACGTCCTCTGGAGGATTCACAGGGCCTTGCTTTCTTGAGTTTGAATTGCAATTTGCTTTTCTCTTGGTAAGAATGAATGAGACATTTCAGCTCTATTTGAAGATCCTATTGAACAGCCTGATTTTGAAGGAGCAGCCTTCAGTGCCACTCAGAGAGAAAAATTTAACCATTGTAACAGCAATAACATCAAATCATACACAATTTCTATACAATCATATATATTCATTAGTAGCTACTCCATTTTTCATATCTATTCCTGTTGGTTCCTAGTCCTCTTTATAGATCTCACTAGTGTTTTCATTGTTCAGTGGACTAGAGAAAGCACAGCATTGAGAAGTGAACAGTCACCTCGTGTTGATAACTTTTCAACCTTGACAGAGGTGAGGGAGCAGCACAAACTTGCTAATTGTTTAAGTAACCCTCAAATTTGCTATCTTTTTTTCACAGTTCTTGATTGGGAAATTCAGAGAAAATAGTAAATGGAGTGAGAAACAGAGTACCTAGGTTTTCTGGGGTGCAAAGAAACAGTTCTGATATGGGAACAAAGGTTCAAAGCAGCTATGTAACAGAGGGTTAGTGAAATATTTGCACACCTCAGTAATTCACACTGCCACCTTCCTGGACCCTCATGACAACCATGAAAGTTATAGAGAAGTAGATGCACTGCTCCCCATTTTACAGACGCTCAGTACAGTCCAGGATTTCACCAATGTTACTGTGGTAACTAGTAGCCTCAATCTAGTGATGACACTCTTTCTAGTATTACAGCTATTTAAATGTAGAGCCCTAATTTCACACAGACATAAACTCATTTAGCAAACAAACAAAAATAGCACCTGAACACACACATTGAAAGGTTTAGGAATAAAAAGTGAGGCTGGTGGTGGCACTTCAGGAAAAAGACTTGCAGCCAAGCCCTAAGGATCCACACAGTGGAAGGAAAGAACCAGTTTTGGAAGGCTGTCTTCTGACGTCCAGGAGTACACTGGATCATGCCTCCATCCCCCACAGACAGAAAAAACAAATATGATACATGTTTTTTAATAAACAAGTAAAATTAAAATTCTCCAAATTCTAATGCCCTACAGAGTAGTAAAACCTTTGTGACTTGGTGTATACCTCCTCCTTCCCATACAGGATTTAGTTCTAATGCTCAGGATTTCCAAGAGTTCTCTGTACAGATAGAACTCTGCATAGATGATGAAAACTAGTACATGGGGGCAGGGTGTGGTTTCCCATAAACTAACTCATAAGAACTTCATATCTTACCCTTTCACCTCTTTATTGGTCTCCTTGTAGCATTGTGGGGCCAGATAGTAGGTACCATTTGCACGGCTAATTCAATAATGTATAAATATTGATGTATTGTATATTCATAGGCCCTGAGAGAAGACTGCAGTGTACAGAACTTCAATGGCTGATTTCATAACCTCTGGTAGTGTTAAGCAGAATTACTATTGTGCTAATAATGACTCTTGTTTTATGAATACAGATATTCTGCTAAGTGTCTTTATTTAATCATTGTTTCATTTATCAGAACTAACCTAATAATTTAGATGACAGAACTGAGGATTAAGAAGGTTGAGGAATTTACTCAATGCCTGGCCTAACGGTTCTAGAATCTCAATAACTAGCCTCTATCCACCTCCCTTACCAACTAAAGGCACTGCTACCAGGAATTTGTCAATTTTTAAACTACTGACTGAAAGAACTAAAGGCACTGCTACCAAGAATTTGTCAATTTTTAAACTACTGACTGAAAGAGATTTATTGCTTTTGGTACAATCTTTTTAGACATACATTTTAATAGCTACCCTAACATGCCATTCCAGACAAAGTTAACTGTGAGGGTGGTGTTAAAGCTATGTCTAGTAGGCAATTTAACCAATATAATATTTAAAAGACATTTTAAGACACAGAAACAAATATATAATTACCCACACCTCAAAGACTTTTCAGACCTTGTAATGTAAAAACTGATTAATACATAACAACAGAAAGTTACATAACAAAAATAAATATAAATAAACCAATACAGTACAACTTGAAAGCAATAAAAGGTAACTCTCACTTATAGGAGTAGAAATGTCACTCTTTGTTCAAAGTGAGGGGTTTGTATGCCAGAGAATATATAAAGGGGTGAGAATTTGAGAAAAGGTCAGAAACACTGAAGAAGAAAATGGGAGTACTTGATGGTATAGCCAAAGAAGGGAGGCGAGGGATGGGAAGGCAGTATGTGGGTGAGTGGGGGACAGTGTGTGGGTTAGTTGTGCCATGGGGAGCAGTGTGCAGGTGAGTGGCACCATAGGGGGCAGTGTACAGGTGAGTGGCAGCATGGGGAGGCAGTGTGCACGTGAGTGCATGGGGGGCAGTGTGCAGGTGAGTTCATGGGGAGCAGTGTGCAGGTAAGTTCATGGGGGGCAGTGTGCAGGTAAGTAGTGCCATGGAACATACATGTGGATGCAGGGAAGCAGGCAAAATAATGAGATTCTCTCATCCCTATGCCATTTATTCAACTAGACAGCAGGAACAAACAAAACTCTACTTAAAAAGAAGCTCAAAACCATTTTCTCTGAAATTTCCTCTGCCACACTGTTTCTTGGATGGTCAAGGTGGTGACTTTTAGTTTGGAACCCTTTAGAGAAGATCTGTTCAATACAGTTTTAATTCATTAGACTGCTGGAAAATGGTGTTAGGTCCATGAGCATATTTAGTAATTCCTTTCCCATGAATGGATTAATTGTATTTGGCTCAATTAAAAGTAAAATAGCACAATAGCAGGTCCTTCCACACCCTGCCTTGTAGTTGGAGGCTGCTTGTTTGGTCCCAGCTGCTCAGACCCGAAATAACCACACAGAAACTATATTATTTGAAATACAGTTTGATCAATATCTTAAGCATGTTTCTGGCTAACTTATACCTTAAAATAACCCATTTCTATTCATCTGTGTATAGCCACGTGACTGTGGCTTACCAGGTAGAGTTCTGGCATGTCTGCTCCCAGCAGCGGTTACATGGCATCTCTCTGACTCCATCTTCTTTCTCCCAGCACTCAATATAGTTTTCTATCCCTAGTTCTACTCTGCCCTATCAACAAGTCAAGGCAGTTTCTTTATTCATTAACCAAGAAAAGCAACACATATACAGAAGGACCTCCAACACCATTTCCCCTTTTTTGTTTAAATAAAAAGGAAGGTTTTACTCTTAACGTAGTAAAATTACATATAACAAAACAGGTATCAAGCAAAAATTACAGTTACAACATTTATATCTACTTTATCTTTTATCATAACTAAGGAAAACTATAACTATAACTATCTATTCAACTTCATCAAAGACTCCTGAAGAATATAATATTACCTAAGTTAACAGAAAGTGCACTGTAAGCAACTTCCAAAACTCTAGAATTGACAGAGACATCTTGCTGCCTGGACAGGTACCCAAAGTTCTTCTGTAACACTGAAGTGTTCATCTGCAGCCTATAGGACCATAGTATCCAGCAGACTTTTCCACGAGGCAGGAAATTTCAAAGACAGTTCTGCCTATATTGGCAGTTTGTCAGTCACATTTTTCTGTGTCTTGCAGAATGTCTAGCAGACTCTTTCATGAAGCATGAACACCAAAAAATTGTCTCACCTTTAGGCAAGTTCAGCAGTCATTTCTCTGTGGGTCCTGCATGTCCAGTTCATACAGCATAACAGCAAGCAGTCCAGGTAAGAGCAGTTTCTTGCCCAAATGGCTAACCAATGCCATAAGGAACCTCTTCAGTGCCCATCATCCTCTTAAAGTAGATTGGTACTGCCAGGAGTAGATGTGTCTCATGTTATGAAAAGTCCTAATTTCTTAAAACATTTTAGGTGTTATATTCTGTAGTCTTTGAAAGGTTTGAAGAATGCCTATCTATCTGAACTACTTCTCTCTACATCTAGAAAATCTAACTAACTTGACTACAAGCTTGACTTTTATAGATGATTATCTTTTAAACTATATTTCTTAATTATACATTATATTTTTAAATGAGCTGCACAAACACAATATCTTAATCAAAAGAATAAATGTAATATATATATATATATATATATATATATAAATTTGTATCAATAAACCAAGATCCATACCAGTGCAAAGTATCCATCTATATAGCATATCCCCCTCTAAATGTAAACAAACATTTATTATAAGCAATCATTTAGGGAATTTGGGCATAGTTCTCTCCAAACTGCTTTCTGATTTTTGTTGGGTGAAGTAATTTTTGGGGGCTGTTCACAGTGACATTTTGGGTGACCTTGCTGCATCATTAGTCTGGAATGACTGTGGGAGGTCCTTCTGTATATGTGTTGCTTTTATTGGTTAATGAATAAAGAAACTGTCCTGGCCTGTGAATAGGGAAAAGTAGAACTAAGCATGGAAAACTATACTGAATGCTAGGAGAAAGAAGGCAGAGTCAGAGAGAAGCCATGTAGCTCCACCAGAGACAGATGCCAGAACATTACCCAGTAAGCCACACCCTTGTGGCGATACACAGATTAATAAAGATGGGTTAAGATATGAGTTTGCCAGAAATAGGCTTAAGCTATTGGCCAAACTGTACTGCAAATAATATGGTTTCTGTGTGATTATTTTGTTTCTGGGAAGCCAGGAACAAACACGTGGGCCTCCCTGCAACACTGCCTTGATTTCTGAAAATATCATAACAGGTCTTGGTGTCTCAGTCCTCCTCCAGACAGATGTGAGCTAAGAGAAGAGAGACATCCTACCTGGTGATAACACTTCTTGCAGAAGGAAGAGCATATTTTACAGCACTGGTAACAAAGCAAGCAGGCATGAGACAAATCTCTCTTTGTCTCTATCTGACTCTGTGCAAGGTTTAGATTAAGCCAGGCCTGGTAGAGCAGGCCTGCAGCACTGCTAGGGAAGCAGAGGCAGGAGGATCAAGAACAGCCTGACCATATAAGACTTTGCTTCAAAATTAATTAATTAAAATTAAAGATTTTTATTATTACAAATAATAAATAAAATATACACTGGACCTTTTCCCCATCTATTCTAGCAATTTATTAATCAGTTGTTATGTGTATCTATTAATTAGTATGTTTTCAAATGGCTTGTGTTTTGAGTGTTGCACCCATTTCTTCTGTTCTGAATTGTAACTCACTTCTAGGAAAAATGGAAGTAGAATTTCAGGCACAATTCTTCACAGCTCAGATGCTGCAAGTAAAGAATACACAACAGTTCAGATTCAAAGCACATGGCACAGGAAACAATAGGAACCTCCAGATAGAGGTTCCTATATACAGAATACTAAGACACAGCTTACAACATGAAGTACCACTACACTCCTAATAAGAACCTTTGGGAAGTAGAAGAAAAATTAGACTAGCTTAGACTTACTATAAACAAACTCTTTTAAAATTAAATATTTATTATTGTGGGTGTTACATTAATAAATATCCTTTTATTTTTCCCTTGGGGAATAGGTGAACAAAGACATTTTATCTTGATTTTAACTTCTGACACTGTGCCACACTAAACTAAGTTGCATATTTTTTAGAAACACATTTATTCCATACTCTTCTTCCAAATATTTATGAATGTGATCAGCAAAAAGTCTTCTGTTCCTTCTCACCCCTTCCCTCTGTCCATCCTTCTCACCCTTCCCTCTGTCCATCCTTCTCACCCCTTCCCTGTGTCCATCCTTCTCACCCCTTCCCTCTGTCCATCCTTCTCACCCTTCCCTCTGTCCATCCTTCTCACCCCTCCCTCTGTCCATCCTTCTCACCTCTTCCCTCTGTCCATACTTCTCACCCTTCCCTCTGTCCATCCTTCTCACCCTTCCCTCTGTCCATCCTTCTCACCCTTCCCTCTGTCCATCCTTCTCATCCCTTTCGTCTTTCCATCTCCTTACCCCATTCCATTTCACCTCATTTCTAATGGTCTCATGCTCAGAGTGAACCTGAAAGCACGAAGAAATCTTACATGACTGACAGAGAGGACAGGACAGCTAGAAAAGGTGTTGGACATGGGACTCAGAACGAGGAAAATTTAGTTTAGGAAACTAAGGGAGGATGAGACATTGCGTTCAGTGGACAGCATTGGCCCCTCGTGGGCAGTTTGGGGTCCAGCTTAGGCAGTCTATAAGCACAGGGCACTGAAATAACATCATCAGTAAATGGAGTTGAAGGTGAGTGCAAGCTCACAGATTCTCTCCCTGAGAAACTCTGTTCCGTATCCTGAGAAACATCATTAGTCCAGATTGCTGAGAGCTAAAGCTCATATGTCCTGGGTCACTCTTGTCTGTTTCCAAGGCATTTCAAAAAATTACACTGGATATGTACAGAGGGGACCTCTGTTTAGTTCAGCCCTAACTAAATTTTCTTTAAGTGCTTTAGAATAAAAAAGCCCAAAGTGTAGATTTGGGATAACCTGTGGATATCTAGACACACAATTGTGTGTTCTGGTTCCGGGTGATGTCTGAGAACAGTTTCCTCTGAAGCCAAAAATGACTTTTTTTTTTTACCTTCATTGGAGATTATTTTCAAATGTTCAGTCACACATTAGGTAGCCAACAATGGGGATTAATGGTGTTTTATTCTCTGGCAAAGAAGTAGAATACTCATAATAAAAATTGTATTTCTAAGTATCAGTTACTAATGCTGTGTTATGCAAAGCAGAATTAAGGAAAATGTAATGCCTCGAAGCTTCTTTTTCTAATGGTTCAATCTAAAGCCCTGCCTGCTTTCTCATCCTTGAAGTCTTAAAATAGTCGCAGTGTCTGCCTACCCACACCTCTCTCATCAACACCTGGCCTAAATATGAGAAGGGCTTCTGTCACCCTTAACTTATTTAGACTGTTCATTTTGGTGCCCAGTTGTTCTGTGTATATCTGAGACAAGGCAAGCAATAAAGCAAGACCTCTCCCAGTGCAGGCTCCCAGTGGACATAAAGGCACCCCGGCACCTTCATTTCCTCTCCTAGTTAACAAGTAAGCATTCTGCAAAGGCAAAGGCTATTATTTTGCAGGATGCCATTGGCAGCTGATACACAGAGAGATGCATTTGTTTAATATGTGGTTAGAAGTTAATCGATATTTCATTTCTACTTCTGAACAACCAGATACTCACATGCCTGTTTGGCTGCTCTTGGCATCATACTAATTTTCTTTTTTTTAAAAAAAAGAATACAACGATTACCTGCAACAGCAATTATTAAATGCAGATACTTGTAGCTGCTGATTAGCATGCCTCAAGAACTTGACATGTGCAGACTCGGTGCTGTTTCTTGGCCAAAATGGTTCACAGTTGGTTTGGGGTTGTTTTGTTGCTGTGGTTGTTTTTTTGTTTTGTTTTGTTTTTCTTCCTTTTAAGAGCCCTGACTCTGACTCTGAAGTCCTTTGTGAACCCAGTGTACCTCCACCTGGCCACTTCTTCCACTTCTCCCACCGTTTTATTGGCCACCGTAGAAAAGAGACTCTTAAAGCTTGAGTACTTTACCTGGAAGTTCACCTATCTAGTTCCCTCTTCCCTGGGCCCACTATGGGAAAATAAACATCACTCAAAACCCTAACTTCCCCCTGCCACCCCTGGATCCTGGTTACTGGATGTGATGGTTTCCTCTGCAGCAGCACCAGACATTCTTGCCATGTCTGTTGCTGACAAAAACAATGGGGCCCAAATGACTCTTGTACCAATGAGGAACTTGACATTAAAATAATCCTAGCACCCCCACTGGCATCCCTCACCTGGGATCCTCAGCAGAGATTCCTCTGTTCTTATACTTGTTCTTGTACTTGGAAAACTCAATAGCACAATTTACCACTTTCTATTTTATCCATGCTCCTGTCTGGGTTTCCCAAGAGTAGGCAAGCCACCCACGGCTCTATTCCTTTTCTTTTCCAGAGGCATTAACAAAAGCAAAGGCCTTATGACAAGCCTTAGCAAGGTATGAAAGGGACAGATATGAAAATATACAGGACATGCTGTTAGATGTGGATAAAGAGGGCCCTCGAGGATGAGTAGAGTCAAGGTGGGCTGCCTTTGGTCAAATCTTTGGCAGTGAATGAACTACAGGCTAGATCTTCAAAGCTACTGTGATTTTAATCTATGTCCCAGATGGGTCTGAAACATAGAATGTTAATTACTTAAAAGATAGATGATAGATAGATAGATAGATAGATAGATAGATAGATAGATAGATAGATAGATAGATAATAGACAGACAGACAGTCAGGCAGGCAGGCAGGCGGCAGACAGACAGACAGACAGACAGGCAGACAGACAGGCAGACAGACAGATGATAGATAGATAGATAGATAGATAGATAGATAGATAGATAGATAGATAGATAGATAGATAGAGGAAGACAATATTCCCTGAAGCACTCATCAAAAAAGTGCTTCATTAATTTCAACTGTCCATCAAGCAGGTGTCAAATGTATCAGTGAACTGAATTCTGAGCCTATAACAATGGGTGAACAAAATTCTTAAGCTCAGGGTCTTCAATGTTGTGATAAATAACTACAAGTAACTCTATACTGCCTGGAACACCATTCCTTCACACACACACACACACACACACACACACACAGAGACACACACACTTTCTCACACACACATCCTTTCTCTCTAACACTCTTTCTCACACACATGCTTTCTGTCTCACACACACTCACATACACACACACACACACACAATTACACACTCTCACACATACACATACAATTACACACTCTCAAACGTACACATACTTGCACATTCACACACTCATACACACACACTGACACACACAATCCTGTCACTGGCTGGACTGGCCACTCAGTGCTCACATACCACTACTATAGTAAATCACAAACTTTCATTTTTATGATAAACAGCATTTAGGAACCTGCATATCTCCTTCCAGTGCTCCCCAAATTAAAGGCAGCTGTTTCAAAACGCTAGGAAGGCTTTTGGATTATGCTGCCACAAAGGATGGACACAGCATCAGAGCTGAGGAGTATTTAAGCCACAAAGATTTCTGCAAGAAAAACGACCATTTAAGTCCCTCCTGTAGACAGCAGGTCTGTGACAGAATCTCACATAAATCAAAGTTATTGCCTACCTCCAGTTGCCAATGCGAGATTTTGGAAGTGCTCACAAATCAGAACTGTATTCACAGCAGCTGCAGACAGAGACTGGAGAAGATTTCACAATGTTGTGCAATACACCTTATTCAAGTTTATCTTTATGTACCTCTAAATAGGATGTGTGGGGAATAATAAAAACTGTTTGCATTGGCAACCAGATGGTGGGGGTTCAGTGTTATAAGCAGGATTAGCTTTAAATTTATAAAAAATAGTAAAAATTTAAAAATTATATTAAATGTCACCTTTTAAGGTGACATTTTTGTCAATTACAGTTCTTACTTTGCCTTATTTTTAATAATTGTTGGTTATCTAAGAACAAATGTTACTTTTAATGAACACAGAATAAACAACTGAAACTTTTATATTTATTCTTATTTCATTTTTAGCAGAATAATTAAATTACATAGATTGTTCACAAATACATTTTATTCTTAATCATTAACCCATTTTTAAAATAGTTCTTAAATTGTGAAAAATATTAAGTATAATGACATAACTAGTGGTTTCACTAAAATTGTGTTGATAAGTTTTGTGTTAACTTGATACAAGAAGGTTCAATGGGAAAAGGGACTCTTAGTTTAGAAAATGCCTCCATAAAAAGTTTCTATAGACAAGTTTCTCACGCATGTCCTTGAATAATGATTGATGTGGGACAGCCCAGCCCACTCTGGGCAGTGCTACCCCTGGGCTGGATTGTTCTGAGACATTTAAGAAAGCAGGCTGAAACAAGCCACAAACAACAAGCCAGTAGACAGTACTCATGCATGGCCTCAGTGTCAGTTCTTGCCTTGAGTTTCAGTCCTGACTTCTCTCCATGATAAAGTATGATCTGAGAGTTGTGAGGTGAAATACACCTTTCTTCTCCACTCTCCAGGTCACTTTTGATCATGGTGTTTCATCCCAACAACAACAACAACCCTATTTGAGACAAAAAGAAAATGAAAAAAAATGAAATGAGAAAAGAAAAGAAGAAAGAAAAGAAAAAAGAAAAACGTGTCTTCCAGAATATATATATATATATATATATATATCTGAAATTTTTTAAAATGTTTACTCCATTCTTAGAAGAATAATATTAAATCATATAATTTGTTCGTGAATACATTATATTCTTACTAACCCATTTCTAAACAAAGTTCTTAAATTATAAAAAATGTTTAGTATAATAATATAACTAATGATTGTGGTATTCTCCCCTGTATCCTGTGAATATGTTTTATTTCCATTGGTTAATAAAGAAGCAGCTTTGGCCTATGACAGGGCAGAATAGAACTAGGTGGGTAAACTAAACTGAATTCAAGGAGAAAGAAGGCAGAGTCAGGGAGAATTTAGATTGACAAAGATAAAATAGATGATAGAATATTTTTCTTAATTTTGCCAGATACAAATTAACTAATTATCATTACTGCAATTCTTTCTTGATACCTACTTTTCAATATGTAATTTTGCTACGTTAAAAACAAAACCTTCCTTTCTATATAGGCAGAAAAGGAGAGAAGATGTGGGATTACCTTCTGTATGCCGATAATGTGTTTTATTACCATTGGTTAATAAAGAAGCTGTTTTGGCCTATGACAGGGCAGAATAGAGCTAGGTGGGAAAACTAAAAGGAATGCAGAGAGAAAGAAGGTGGAGTAAAGAAGATGCCATGTATCTGCCCAAGAAGCAAAATGTGAGGCAACAAACCATGAGCTTTATGGTAAAATATAATAGAAATGGGTTAAGATGTAAGAGCTAGCTAGAAATATGCCTGAGTTATCTGTCAAAAAGAGTTGTTATTAATATAATTTCTGTGTGATTATTCAGGTCTGGTCTTCCAGGAAATGAAAGTGCAGTCTCTATTTACAAATGGTTTCACTAAAATTGGGTTGATTAGTTTAATGTACATAAGATATAGATAGATAGAGAAAGAGACAAAGAATGTAAAACAGCTGATAGATAATGAATATGTTTTACTACTAATCCAAGCATCATTGGCAATAGAAACACATGAGCAATAGAAATTAAGTTGTTTATGTTTATTATTTTGTCACTTGTCCATGTCATTGCCATAACATAGGTGTCAAAATGGAAGTGAGAAGATGTTTTATTATCTAACAGCCAGTTAACACAACTCAGAATCTTTGCGAGTGAAACACATGGTTCTGCAGGCCCTCGTCTGTCCTCACACCAGGTGCTTAGCATTAAGGGTGGTTCACAACTAAGTGACCAAGTTATCAGAAGTTTACTGAAGCCCCAAAGTAAGCCAAGAAGGACAGTAAGAAAATAAGCCATTCCTTGGTCATTCTTACTCTCAGATACAGTGGGCTGTGTGAGCCTGAGTATTAACCTCCATGGAATAACCAATGGAAAGGACAGGTTCTGTCTTGTCAAATGTCTCTGAGAAGACTGGCCTCTGGAGTGAGGCAGTTTGTGTCCTCACTCAAGATCAAAGACTGCAAAATGGCACTGTAGAGCCAAGGACCTGCCAGAGTTTTCTGTACTCTGATTGGAAGGAAAACCTGTATGTGATACAAACTCCTTCCTGGCCATGTCAGATGGTTGACACAGATCCATGATATGATGTTTATGATAACAAAAGGCAAAATAAAATAAAATAATAATAGCAAACTTGTTTATTCTGTTTGCGTTTTTATTTGGGGATTTTTTTAAGAGAAATAAATTATTCTTTCATTCAGAGAGAGGATCAAGGAAAACAAGACAACAAATGTCGGAGTCAATGGGAAAGAAAAACTCTGGGTAAAGCTCTTCACAGCGTGGGCTTTCAAAGGCAGTCAACATCAAAGTCTGGTAACTGACTCTGAACAGGCCTGGAAGAGAATGGCAGTCAATGGAATCTCCATCGAGACTTTGTATGATCCATACATAATTTAAGTTGAATAAATGTTCTTATTCCTTGGATTGACCCATAACACACCTCATTGGGATTAGAAGAAGATAAAGAAATCCCTTGGTTTTTTTTATTTATTTAATTTATTTATTTTACATCCTGACTACAGTTTCCCCTGCATCCTCTTCTTCCAGTCCCTCTCCACTTCCCCTCTGTGCCTGCCACCTCCCACTCAATCCATTCCTCCTTGGTTTCTGTTCAGAAAAGGACAAGCCTCCCATGAATATCAACAAAGCATAGCATATAAAGTTGCAGTAAGACTTAACACCTCCCCTTGTATTAAGGCTGGACAATGCAATCCAGTATGAGGAGTAGGGTCCCCAAAGCCAGCCAATGCATTAGGGACAGCCTCTGCTCCTGTTCTTAGGAGTCCCACAAGTAGACCAAGCTACACAACTATAACATATATAATAAAACTAAATGTTCATTCCCTGAAAGATATAATCTATTTTTGCTTATGCTTGATGTGGGAGTCCCCTCTGTGTGCTGCCATTGCCATTTATGAATAAAGAAGCTGCCTTGGCATGTTGATAGAGCAGAACTTAGGTAGGTGGGGAGGACAGAACTGAATGCTGGGAGAAGGAAGGGTGGAGCCAGAGAGTTGCCATGGAGCCGCCAGAAACAGATACTAGGAATTTTACCTGGTAAGCAACTGCTTTGTGACAATACACAGATTAATAGAAATCAGTTGAATTAATATAAGAGTTAGCCAATAAGAAGTTGGAGATAATGGACCAAGCAGTGATTTAATTAATACAGTTTCTGTGTGGTTATTTTGGGGCTAAGCTGGCAGGATGGCCAGGACGAGCAAGTGGGCCTCCTCTTAAATATGCTACTCATATAAAACTATATCTAATGTTTTTCGTAAGCTTCCTAATAACTATAGGAAAAATACTATTGTGCCACATTCAAGACAGTAAAACTGCATGGAACAAGCTAGGCAGTGGTGGCACATGCCTTTAATCCCAGCACTTGGGAAGCAAACATAGGCAGATCTCTGTGAGTTTGAGGCCAGCCTTTTCTATAAGAACTAGTTCCATGACAGTCAGAGCTGTTATACAAAGAAATCCTGTCTCAAAAAACAAAAACAAAACAAACAAATAAATAAATAAAAACTGCATATAGCAACTAAATGTTCTGTCCAGAGCTACATACCAAGAACCAAAACACCACCTAGAACTTCTGACTCACATCCAATTTTCCTTACCCAATTAAAGGTCACTAGCAAAACTTCCCCCTTAAAAAAAGGACAAAGAAATTCTGATTATGCAGTAAAAATCTCACCTCCTGGCATCTCCCATCTGCTTTATATTTTATAATTGATTGCGTGACTGCCTCTATTCTACTGTTCTATACAAAGAGGGATGGTATGCTTCTCATTCACCTTTTCATCCTCATAATGTTCTGTCCTGAAAAATGATAGGCAATCAATAAATGCTTCTTGGAGAAAATGAAAATAAATATAGCATTTTTATTTCAAATTTGAAACTTCAACATCAAAGAAAATATAATCTTGCTGATTCCAGATTGACATCCTCTCTTCTTGAATACCATGCCTCTATATTTCTATATTAGTTGTATTAATTATTAAGTATTAGTTAATTAGCTAAGATTCCCATAGGCTACTCAGTATCAATGGTCAGCACTAAACACATAAATATGTGAGCAACACTAAATGGACAATATAATACTAACAAAGAAGTCACTATGTTCCCTTCCCTACCTTTCAGAACAGTAATGTATATCCTGTGCCATTGTGTGTTGGAACTATGTGATCTGATTTTTCATTTTGATTTTAAGGGGGATTATAGTTAAGAAATTGCTGAGTCTCACAAGAGACTTTGAACTTTGGACTTTAAAACAAGCTTGTGACTGTGATAGACTATGGGGACTTTTGACTTTGGGTTGGTTGCATTTCTACATTATGATATGACTATAAGTCTATGGGAGCCAGGGAGTGGAACATGGTGGTTTGAAAAAAAATGAACCACATAGGCTCATAGGGAATGACATTATCAAGAGGTGTGGGCTTGTTGGAGTAAATGATACTTTGCTGGAAGAAGTTGGGGAAGGCTTTGAGGTCTCGTATGCTGGAGCCAGGTCTAGTGTTGATGTTGGATTCTCCTCTGTATGCTGTGAACATGTTTTATTACAATTGGTTAATAAAGAATCTTCTTTGGGCCTATAGCAGGGCACAATATAGCCAGGCGGGCAATCTGATATAGAGAGGGAGTAGGTGCGGTCAGAAAGACTCCATGTAGCCAACTAAGGAGATAGACATCCAGGAACATCCAGGAACTTTACTGGTAACCACAAGCCTTGTGGTAAAATATAAAATAATAGAAATGTGTTAATTTAAGATATAAGAGCTAGCTAGAAATAGGCTTAAGCTATTGGCCAAATAGTATTACAATTAATATAGTTTCTGTGTGATTATTTTGGGTCTGGATAGCCAGGAACAAACAAGCAGCCTCTGCCTACATAGTGTGACCTTAACTTCCTGCTGCCTGCTGATCCAGATGTAGAACTTTCATCTCCTTCTCCAGGGCCATGTCTATCTACATGCTGCCATGATAATAATGGACTAAACCTCTGTAACTGTAAGCCAGTTCCAATTAAATGTTCCTTTATAAGAGTTGCTGTGATCATGGTGTCTCTTTACAGCAATAAAACCCTAACCAAGACACACTAAGAAATCTAACTTAAAGTAATGCTTACTACACTGTCTCTTTAAAATAGCACTTGCACCCTTGAAGTTAGAGAATACAGTCTTGTCTCTTGAAACCCCCTCTGATTTTCCAAATCAAACCACCATTTGACAAAAGCCAAACTTCTCTCTTTGGGCTCTATCTTGTGGTTCTCTGAATATAGGAAAGTTGTGTGTGATATTTAAGTTCCTCTCAGGAACTGAATTGTGTTTGAATGACTGGGAGGCTGTGAACACTATCTTGCTTGACAATAAGCCAAGATCGTTCTCAGTATGTAGGATAGTGATAATGGCAAAGATGACAGTGCCACATCTGGGGTCTTTACAGTGTTGTTAGTTTCAGCTGGGGTCTTAATTCCAAGTCTATTAGAGATCAAAGGCAAGGAAAGGACACCCCAAACTCAAAACAGAATTTGCATATACATAAACATAAATGCTTTTTCTGTGAGTTAAGATCTTGTAGACAGTCTATAAATTTTAGATGTATAATCCTTTTTGGTATCAGTATCTACCCAAGATATTTGCTTCAACATATTGAACCAATTTAAAGTTGCTACCTCTCCTGAGTTTTTAGTCCTAATCAAACAACAGTAAAGAGACCTGAAAAAAACAGGCCATGTATGGCAAAGGAATGAGGCCATTTCCTGAAGGTGGATGGTATATGAGACTGTATACCAGGTCAGGGACAAAGAACAACTCGGGACATGAGAAAAGGACCAAATGAAGGGAGCTGTTGTTCTATGAAGAGACCTGGAATTGAAAAGGCAGAAAAGATCAGACACTTATTCAGATGGGCAAGCAGTGTGGGCTTAGGTGTGGTGTATCCTGAGGATGGCTCATATATCTGCAACCAGTGGGAAAAAATTAAAGAAGTATCTATAAATGTCAGGAATAAATAAAATGTTGTCTAAAAATTTAAGACAAATATATGAAGGTTGATGGTAAGGAGTTTCTGAAACCTTAGAAAAGAGAATTTTGACTTAGACCTTGAACTAGTCTTTAAGCAGACCTAAATTAGCATCTTTACATAGTAGCATGTCTTGGCATCACTTGATAATAAGGCTTCACACATAATCTAATTCTTGGAGAAGAATGGAATGGAAGCTGCAGATGAAGTGAATACTCAAAGAGAAATATGTCTGTGATTAGCAGAGGAAAGAAAGAAGAGGAGAGAAGGAAGTGGCTTACTTCTGAGGTGGCAGGAAATTTCCCTGTGGTTGGTGAGGCCACAGGCTTGCATATGTGTTTTCATAACTAAATAATGATATTCCTCAAAGCTATAAATCTATCATACATTTAATGAATATTGTATGAATATTATTTGGCCTGAGAGTTGATGATGTTACAGGTGTGTGTGTGTGTGTGTGTGTGTGTGTGTGTGTTGGCAAATTTCTACTGAGGTTAGTGCAAGTCTTAAGGGAGTACTTAAGTTCAGGGGAATAAAACTGAGGACTTTCATCTTCACATAAATCACAGAGCTTGGGACAAAAGTCATTCAACCTAATTATACAAATCATTTAAAGCATTAAAACACAAATTCTTTAGTTCTGAACAGTTAGAATTACTTTAAGGTGAATCTATATTAATTCCAACATTGCAGAATTAAGATAAATATCTTCTTTGCAAAAATGTATCAATATCCTGCTTAATTGTCCTTTTATCTTGAAATTAAATGTGAAGTATAAAGTGTATTATTATGAGATTTAGTCAAAAGTTTTAAAATACTCCCCTAAATAAGCACTAGATGTTTCTTTTAATATAGCTGTATTATTTTATCTTCGACCTTGAAAATTATATTACCTACTGGAATTAATCATTGAACATGTGATCTGATTTTTCATTTTGATTTTAAGGGGGATTACAGTTAAGAAATTGCTGAGTCTCATAAGAGACTTTGGGCTTTGGACTTTAAAACAAGCTTGAGACAGTGATAGACTATGAGGACTTTTGAAGGTGGGTTGGATGCATTTCTGCATTATGATATGGCTACAAGTCTATGGGCTACAAGTAGATTTTACTAGTAATATCAACTGCAATGATAGCTACTTGGAACCTTGCATTATGGAAGACTTCAATATTGCAGTCAAATTGTATGACAGGAAAGACCACAGTCAGAGGGTATATGATCTCTCCCAGGCTCTCAAATCTAGTACATTTTAAAATGCTGCAGTTTCATAAACATAACATATTTGTTGGTTAAAGTTCAGTTTTGTAAAACCTAGACTAAGACCTGAGAAATTACCAAAATCATTAGTTACCTAAAGGAACACAGAGAGGAGTAAGAACCTAAGGCCTGTTTTTAGCACCACCCATCCCTGAACTCCACAGCTTCCCCTAAGGACCCTTTTATAGGTAGAAAGAATTACTTTTAAAAGTATTTCTTTTTAGATAAGTGAGTGAACAGAATCGACGTCTCATCAACATTATCATATGGTAGATACAGATAGATGTATATAAATTTGACATTATCAGTGAGATACCACAAACATGTTAAAAAGAGAAGGAAGATTCTGGGTCGACCAACTATTTTTTGTTAGATATCTCAGTTTTGAATCACTCAAGTCACCTCTATAATCATTGCTGTACTTCAATCTTAGTAAGTTATCCACACCTCTCTGAAGACCTCCCCAACACTCATCCTCTTGGCCACTCACGGTCATGTGTACTAGACTGTCTGTCCAGGCTCTCCCTGTCCAATGGGTGTTCCTCAACCATCCTGGAAAGTATGAAAGAAAGAGCCTTCTTCAACACCTACTACCCCCACAAATCCCTTTCCCATGTATTTATCCTACAGCCGTGAGTTTGTAGCTTATATTTAAACTAACAATGTGTTAGGTGAGAAAGCAAATACTCCAAGTCAACTACCCATAGATATATTTGATATTTGGGTTATTTCTAAATAGCTAATGATGATTCAACCACCAAAAATAGCTAGTGTAATTTTAGATATACATAAAATCTAGAATTTTTAGAATTAAGAAGGATAGAGAAATATGTAAAATCTGTTCGTATTTTAGCACCTACAATTTTGTTTTAGATTATCTCTTCAGCTGAAAGGCCCTTAAGTTATTTAAGCATATTATTTTCAACAAGCCTAAGCATAAATAAACTATGCCAACCTGATAAATGAGATCAGACCATCTGCTTCTCTTGTCTGCACTAACCAAAAGCAGCGTAGTACTATTAGCTACAAGAGCCCGAAAGAAGGCAACAGACTACAAAGGCAGAAATTCACATCCTGCCCTGACATATGGCATGTGGCTGAAAGAAAAGGTTAGAAACTAAATTGGAATCATGGAATGTCTTTACCTAAAGCCTGATTCTGAAAGGTTAACACTTGGTTTGATTGCATGTGAGTAGGAAAGACAGTAAGGTATAATATGTGCTAAATATTTAATTTTAAAGATAAAAAAGTATACAGAGAGATGGATGGATGGATGGATGGATGGATGGATGGATGGATGGATGGATGGATGGATCGATGGACAGATAGATGGCAGATAGATTAGATAGATAGATAGATAGATAGATAGATAGATAGATAGATAGATGATAGATAGATAGATAGATGATAGATAGATGATAAACTTTAAAAAGCAACTATTTATTGAGCATCTCAAAGTATTGTAATGTAATGATGAGAACAATAATGAACATATTATTATTCATACTTAGTATTGCCAATTCCACTGTCATATTATGGAGGACCGAGGTACCAGTCGCTCAGTGTCTTTTCAGTATAGCAATCTTATAAGACTGTCCTTGGGGATCTTTGCACCTTCCATTCTTTCTCTTTAAGGGTATCTTGCAATCCAGCTCTCTTATCACACATGGGTATTCCAAGGATGTGAGCAGCCAGAGCAGGAGAATCACAGATTTAAGACTTTGTTTCAAAAACCAAAAAGAAACAAACAAAAAACATGAAGATTCTTGACAGTTTGGCTCCCTGTCCATTGACATTTCTGAAATGACATGTCTCCAACAATATAAAAATACTTGTCCTCCATCCATCCCCTCTTCTACTCTCTGCTCCACACTTCCAAGGTACCTTGAGAGAAATATTTGTGTATTATGTTTCCTCATTAAAAGTTAAGAGCCCATGTCTAGTTCAGTACTATAATTCAAGTCCTAAGCTATTACTTATCCATAGAAGTTATTTTATAAGTGGTGTAGAGTGAAAAGGATAAGTGGCCATCTTAGGAATATTGGGCTCTTCTGGATATTCTCTCAAAATACAAATATTCATCTAGATAGAAAAAACCATGAATTTCCATATCAATTCTGTTCTCTTATAGCCATGTAGCCAAGCTGGAGTTATTCAGTTACTGATTCAATAATATGTGCACGTATTATTAAGTGACATTATATTAAACATCATCGCAAGTTCTTTTGGCTTTCTTTGGGAATCATTCTGAATGATCTCTCATAACTAGCACGGTGATTGAAAGAGAAGGGAAACCTTCTAAAGAGACTGCTTGTGGCCCTGATGTGGGAAATTTTCTGAGAGACACTGCTCATGGCCCCAATGTGGGCAGTCGTCTGAGAGACACTGCTCATAGATGTGAGCAGTCTAGTGTTTTTGTTTATAAGGATCTGTTCAGTCACCTGAATAGAATTCTTAATGGAATCATTCCATTTCTTGCAACTAAAGCCTACTGAGTCTGCAGCACACCCTTTGGAGACATACAGAAAAAGACTATTGAGTGATGTCTTTTAAAAACTATTCTGGGACAAGGGAACGACTGCTGAGGGAGAAGGCTGGAACCAGAGACCTCTACGGGACCAGGCCTGGGACCTCCAAGGGAGCAGGCCCAAACCAGGGACATCTGTGGGAACAGGCCTGAGATAGCTACCTAAGCTGAAGCAGACCGAAGGCAGTGACCTCCACAGGAGCAAGCCTGAGCCAATGATCCCTGCTGGAGCAGGCCTGAGGCAAAAACCTCCACAAGAACAGGTAGAAGGGAGCCACAGCTGAGGAAGCAGGCCCAAACCAGAGACCTCTGCCAGACTGGGCATGAATAAGAAACCTCCAAGGTAGCAGGCCTGATCCAGTAACATCTGACAGAGCAGACCCCATCCAGTGACCTCTGCCAGAGCAGGCCTAAGCCAGCAACCTCTGCCAGAGCAGATGCAAGGCAGCAACCTCAGCAGAAACAGTCCCAAGCAAGCAATTTCCATAGGAATAGGCCCAAACAACCCCTGCTATTGCAGAGTGACCCCTGAGAGTGCTGAACAACCTCCAGGAATACAGAGTGACTACTGGGGTGACTGGAACCATGGCCCTGACCACACAATAAGAAGTAAGCATCTGAGCCTTGGATCCACTGGCAGCTGGAAGACTGATCACCATAGACACAGACAGCCCCAACTACACCAATCAGAGGAAAATATGAGTAGACAATGTAAGAACACACACACTACACCACAGAGAGCAACATGACACCAATAAAAACTAGCGGCCCTACAACAGCAAGACTTGAACGAACAAATATAGAAGAAGCAGAAAAAAAATGACCTAAAAAATAACTTTAGGAGAATGTTTGAGGCCTTAAAGAGGAAATGAAAAATTTCCTTAAAGAAATGGAGGAAAAGACAAACAAAAAATTAGAAAACATCAGCAAATCCCTTAAAGAAAACCAAAAGAAAGCAATCGAACATATGAAAGAAACTACTCAAGACTTGGAAACTGAAATAGGGAAAATAAAGAATACATAAGCCGAGGGAATTATAGAACTGGAAGTTATGAGAAAATGATCAGGAACCACAAATGCAAGCATAAATAGCAGAATACAAGAAACAGAAGAGAGAATCTCAACCACTGAGGAATTAGACTCATTGGTCAAAGAAAACATTAAATCTAACAAAAGCTTAACACAAAATATCCAGAAAATATAGGACGCCATGAAAAGGTGAAACCTAACAATAATAGGTATAGAAGGAGAAGTCCAACTCAAAAGCACAGAAAATATATTTAACAAAATCATAGAAGAAAACTTTCCCAACCTAAAGAAAGATATCTTATGAAGATACAAGAAGCTTACAGAACACCAAATAGACTGGATCAAAAAAAGTCCCCTTACCACATAATAATCAAAACACTAAACATACAGAATAAAAATTTATTAAGAGCTGCAAAGTAAAAAGGCCAAGTAACATATAAAAGCAGACCTATCAGAATTATACCTGACTTCTCGATGAGAACAATGAAAGTCAGAAAGTCCTGGTCAAGAGTTATGCAGACATTAAGAGACCACGGATGCCAGCTCAGACTACTATACCCAGAAAAACTATCAATTACCACAGAAGGACAAAACAAGATATTCCATGACAGAATCAGATTTAACCCAACCCTACAAAAAGTGCTAGAAGGAAAATTCCAGCCCAAGGAAGTTGGCTACATCAACAAAAACACAGGGAATAGATTATCTCACAGCAGTAAATCCCAAAGAAGGAAAAATCACACAAAATAACATCACCAACAATGAAAACTAAAATAACAGGAGATAGCAATCGCTGGTCATAATATATCTTCATATATATGGACTCAACTCACCTATAAAAAGACACAGGCTAACAGATTGGATATGAGAAAACAGAATCCATCTTCCTGATGCATGAAAGAAACACACCTAACCTCAAGAGCAGACATCGCCTCAGAGTAAAGGGTTAAGAAAAAATTCCAATCAAATGTACCTAAGAAACAAGCTGGTGTAGCTATCCTAATACCTAAAAATATAGACTTCAAACTGAATTAATCAAAAGAGACAAAGAAGAACATTTCATATTAGTCAAAGGAAAAATACATCAAGAGGAAATCTCAATACTGAACATCTATGTTTCCAAAACCTATCATATGTAAAAGAAACACTTTTAAAGATTAAATCACACATTAAACTCCATACACTAATAGTGGGAGACTTCAACACCACACTCTCACCACTGAACAGGTCTATCAGACAGAAAATTAACAGAGAAATAAGGGAACTAACAAATGTTATAACTCAAATAGACTTAACAGACATCTATAGAGCATTCCATCCAAACATAAAAGAATACACATTCTTCTCAGCACCTCAAGGAACCTCCTCAAAAGTTGACCACATACTAGGCAACAAAGCAAACCTCAACAGATACAAAAAAATTAATTAACCCCACGTAACTTATCAGATCACCATGGCTTAAAATTAGAACTTAACACTAATTCCAGAAAGCCCAAAACACATGAAAATTAAACAATGCTCACCTGAATCATCAATGGGTCAAGGAAAAAATAAAGGAAGAAATTAAAGACTTCCTAAAATCCAAAAAAATGACTACAAAACATACCCAAATTTATGGGACACAATGAAAGCAGTATTAAGAGGAAAGTTCATAACACTAAATGCCTACATAAAGTATCTGGAAAAATCCCACACTAGTGAATTAACAGAACACCTGAAAACTCTAGAAAAATAAGTAAACTCACTCAGGAGAACTAGATGGTAGGAAATAATCAAATCAAGAACTGAAATCAGCAAAATAAAATCAACAACAACAAAAATAAAGAATCAATGAGACAAAGAATTGGTTCTTCGAGAAAAACAATAAAATAGACAAACCTTTATCCAACTAACCAAAAGGCAGAGAGAGAATATCCAAATTAACAAAACCAGAAATGAAAAGGGGGACATAACAACAGACATGGAGGAAATCCAGAGAATTATTAGGTCATATTTCAAAAGCCTATACTCCACCAGATTGGAAAACTTAAAGGAAATTAACAACTTTCTGGATAAATAGCACTTACCAGAATTAAATCAAGACCAGCTAAGCAAATTAAATAGATTTATAACTGCTAAAAAAATAAAAAAATAAAAAAAATTTAAAAAAGCCATCAAAAGTCTCCCAGCCAAAAAAAAACAAATGGCTTCTGCTCAGAATTCTACAATATTTTCAAAAAAATAATTAATACCAATACTCCTCAAATTGTTCCACACAATAAAAACAGAAGGAACATTGCCAAACTCATTTTTGTGAGGTTACAATTACACTGATACCCAAACCATATAAAGACATTACTAAAAAGGAGAATTACAGACCAGTCTCCCTCATGAACAAGGATGCAAAAATACTCAATAAAATACTGGCAAACCAAATCCAAGAACACATCAGAAAAATCACCCACTACAGTCAAGTCAGTTTTATCCCAGAGATGCGGGGATAGTTCAACATACAAAAATCTGTCAATGTAATGCACAATATAAACAAACTAAAAAATAAAAATAAAAACCACATGATCAACTCATTAGATGCTGAAAAAGCCTTCAACAAAATACAACATCCCTTCATGATAAAAGCCCAGGACAGAACAAGGATACAAGGAATATACCTAAACATAATAAAGGCAATATACAACAAGCCAATGGCCAACATCAAACTAAATGGAGAAAAACTCTCAGCAATCCCACTGAAATAAGGAACAAGACAAGGTTGTCCTCTCTCTCCATATCTATTCAATATAGTTCTTGAGGTTCTAGCTAAAGCAATAAGACAACAAAAGGAGATCAGGGGATACAACTCACAAAAGAAGAAAGAACTCTCACTATTTGTGGATGATATGATAGTTTATATAAGCGACCCCCAAAATTCTACCAAGGAACTTCTACAACTCATAAACACTTTCAGTGATGTAGCAGGATACAAGATTAATTCAAAAAATCAGTAGCTTGCCGGGCGGTGGTGGCGCACGCCTTTAATCCCAGCACTCGGGAGGCAGAGGCAGGCGGATCTCTGTGAGTTCGAGGCCAGCCTGGTCTACAAGAGCTAGTTCCAGGACAGGCACCAAAGCCACAGAGAAACCCTGTCTCGAAAAACCAAAAAAAAAAAAAAAAAAAAAAAAAAAAAAAAAATCAGTAGCTCTCCTTTATACAATAATAAATGGGCTGAGAAAGAAATCAAAGAAACATTGCCCTTCACCATAGCCACAAATAGCATAAATTATCTCAGAGTAATTTCAAACAAGTGGAAGACCTGTATGACAAGAACTTTAACTCTTTGAAGAAACAAATTGAAGAAGACACCAGAAAATAGAAAGATTTACTACGATCTTGGGTAAGTAGAATTAAAGTAGTGAAAATGGCAATATTACCAAAAGTAATCTACAGATTCAATGCAATGCCCATCAAAATTCCAGAAAAGTTCTTCACAGACCTCAAAAGAATAGTACTCGAGTTCATATGGAAAAGCAAAAACTTGGATAGCAAAAACAATCCTGTACAATAAAGGAACTTCTGGAGGCATCACAATCCCTGACTTTAAACTATTGGACAGAGCTACAGTACTGAAAATAGCCTGATATTGGCATTAAAACAGACAGGAGGACCAATGGAATCAAATCGAAGACCCAAATATTAACCCACACACCTATGAACACCTGATTTTTGACAAAGAAGAAAAAATATAAAATGGAAAACCCTATTCAAAAGTTTGTGCTGGCATAACTGGATATCAACATGTAGAAGAATGAAAATAGACATATATTTACCACCATGCACAAAACTCAAGTCCAAATGGATCAAAGACCTCAAAATAAAGGCAACCACACTGAACCTCATAGAAGAGAAAGCTGGAAGTACACTTGTAGTGAGGAGGCAGGCAGGAGTGCTTTTCATCCCACCCGGCTCTCGGCCGCCTGGCTAGCTTATGACCCAAAATAACAACACACAAATTGTATTCATTTAAACACTGCCTGGCCCATTAGTTTCAGCCTCTTATTAGCTAATTCTCACATCTTGCTTTAACCCATATTTAGTAATGTGTGTAGCACCACAAGGTGGTGGCTTACCAGGAAAGATTCAGCATGTATGACCTGGCAGCTGGCTCCATAGTGTTTGTCTCAGAGAGGAGAGGCATGGCATCTGTCTAACTTCCCTTCTTCCCAGCATTCTGTTCTGTCTACTCTACCTATCTTAATCCTGCCCTATCAAAAAGCCAAGGCAGTTTCTTTATTAACCAATGAGAGTCCTCCATCATACACTTGAACATATTGGCACAGGAGACTACTTCCTAAATATAACCCCAGTAGCACAGACACTGAGAGAATCAATTAATAAATGGGACCTCCTAAAACTGAAAAGCTTCTGTAAAGCAAAAGACATGGTCTACAAAATAAAACAGCAGCAAAAAATAAATATAAATAAATAAATAAATAATAAATAAATAAATAAATAAATAAATAAATAAATAAATAAATAAATACAGCAGCCTACAGAATGGGAAAAGATCTTCACCAACCCCACATCAGACAGAGGGATGGTCTCCAAAATATACAAAGAACTGAAGAAATTGGTCATCAAAAGAACAAATAACCCAATAAAAAATGGAGTACAGACCCAAACAAAGAAATCTCAACAGAGGAATCTAAATGGCTGAAAGACACTTAAGGAAATGCTTAACATCCTTAGGCATCAGAGAAATGCATATCTAAACAAAACAAAATATGAGTTTCCATCTTAAACCTGTAAGAATGGCCAAAAAAAAAAAAACCCCAAAAACAGTGATGACAACTTATGCTGGAGAGGATGTGAGGTAAAGGGAACACTTCCGCATTGCTGGTGGGAGTGCAAAGTGGTGTAGCCCCTTTGGATGTCAGTGTGGTGATTTCTCAGAAAATTAGGAAACAAGCTGGGCAGTGGTGGCACACGCCTTTAATCCCAGCACTTGGGAGGCAGAGGCAGGCAGATCTCTATGAGTTCGAGGCCAGCCTGATCTACAAGAGCTAGTTCCAGGACAGGCTCCAAAGCTACAGAGAAACCCTGCCTCAAAAAAACAAAAAGGCCCCCTCCACCCAAGAAGAAAAAGAAAGAAAGAAAGAAAGAAAGAAAGAAAGAAAGAGAGAGAGAGAGAGAGAGAGAGGGAGGGAGGGAGGGAGGGAGGGAGGGAGGGAGGGGAGGGAGGGAGGGAGGGAAGGAAGGAGGGTAGGAGGGAGGGAGGAGGGAGGGAGGGAGGGAGGGAAGGGAGAAAGAAAGAAAGAAAGAAAGAAAGAAAGAAAGAAAGAAAGAAAGAAAGAAAGAAAGAAAGAAAGAAGGAAGGAAGGAAAGGAAGAAAGAAAGAAAATTGGGAAACAGCCTTCCTCAAGACTCAGGAATGCCACTTTTGGGTATATACCCAAAGGATGCTCAATCGTGACACAAGTACATGTGCTCTACTATGTTCATAGCAGCATTGTTTGTAATAGCCAGAACCTGGAATCAACCTAAATGCCCCTCAACTGAAGAACTGATAAGGAAAATGTAGTACATTTACACAATGGAGTACTACACAGCAGAAAAAAATAATGCCATCTTGAAATTTGAAGGCTAATAGATGGATCTAGAAAACATCATTTTGAGTGAGGTAACCCAGATCTAGAAATACAAATATCATATGTACTCACTCATAGGTGACTTTTAAACATAAAGCAAAGGAAACCAGCCTACAATTTACAATCCCAGAGAACCTAGACAAGAATAAGAACCCTAAGAGAGATATACATAGATCTAATCTACATGAGAAGTAGAAAAAGACAAGATCTCCTGAGTAAATTGGGAGCATGGGGACCATGGGAGGGGGTTGAAGGGAAGGGGAGAGGAAGGGAGGGGAACAGAGAAAACTGTGTGGCTCAATAAAATCAATAAAAAATAATTAAAAAACAAATAAGTACTAAAAATAAAACTCTTCTAGATGGTCCAGTGAGCCATGGACCGACTCACCCGCATGCTGTCTATCTGTAGAAAGTGTATTAGCCTACAAGTTGAAGTACTGGCTTTAGAGGTAGGGTCAAAGATACAAAAAAAAAGTATTTGAAGATGTAAGTCTTCTAAGAATGAGTATAAATAATACATGCAAACAGAAGTGTCTTTGATTTTTGTTACCCCATGTCTAGAAAAGCTTACATAGTTTTTACATATCCTGCCTTAGCACAGGGTTATATAGAATAAGTGTATCTAATTCTAATCCGCTTGGATTCAGTTAGGACTAAATACTGGTCTGTATCTGTTATCTAACCATTTCCAATCTGCTACAACATGCTAGCTCGCTGTCAGCATCCTAATCAGTACATGTCTGTAGAAAATGCAGAGTACCACCTTTCAATTTGTCTTCTTTACCTCTAGATCTTCATACACAAGAAAACTCTGTACTTTGTGTTCAAAGGGACTCTCTTGCCCCTACAGCATCACAGGACAGCCTTCTTCAAGGACCTGCTGTGGATTCCCACGTTTTCCAGCAGAGCAGACACTGGCACATGAAACAGCCACGTTAAAACATCTAACCCTGAGTGGCCAGAGAAGTGTGCAGCTGTGAATTCTGACATTTCCTAAATAAAATATTAGGTGTATGGCTATTGTCTGTCAGCTGTCTGTGGTCCTTTGTTTAGTTGGCTGGGGTCAAAGGGCATGAGGATTAGCAGGCCAGCTGTTGATAATTGTCCCAGCCAGTTACTTAGTAACACACATGGGTAACACACATCGTAGTTGCTAAACAATAGATTCAGGTGAACCTGTCATTCTTACCCATCCAGTTTTAGGGGAAAAAATGTTCTAGCTAAGGATATCTTGCCCCACCTTTAACCTACTTAGGGCACAAAATGAATGCAGATCACTTCTCGGACAGTGGCTTGCTTGCTAGGACTTGCACTGCTGTTACTGGCTGCAGAGCTGATCTTGTTCTTTCTGGTGGCCACTGTCATTGTGATCTTTCTGGAACTCAGCTTGGGAGTTGCTCTTTAAGAAAGGCCAAAAGGTGACCAATCACCTTTTGATGATGCTACAGTCCTGTGATGCTGTAGGGGCAAGAGAGTCCCTTTGAAAACAAAGTGCAGAGTTTTCTTGTGTATGAAGATCTAGAGGTAAAGAAGACAAATTGAAAGGTGGTACTCTGCATTTTCTACAGAAAGAGGGAATCATAGGAAAAAAGGTGAGTTTTTGCCCAATGTTTTATGTGCTTACTCACTGCATCATTGTTTGCTACATTCTTGAATGCCCCCTCTCAGTATCTGCATGCAAGCTTTTAAAAGAAATCACTCTGGCAGAGACCACAGACCTGGAAAGAGGGGTTTGAATAGGAACACCTCATCTGAGTCCTGTCAAAACAGGTTTGCATTTTCTTCCTGTGCTAAGGGGCTGGCTGCAAGTTATGACAACCAAGTTCATAACTCTATGTTCCTATTTTGAAATTTTTTGAGGATCTCAGGAAATGGTATCAAAAACGATTTTCTGGAAAATTTTACTATCTTTGCTGTTTTACCTGGCAATGATCATGCAGAACAAAAATAAAGGAAGAATGGAATTCTAGTTTTACTGAAAACCTAACATTTTAGCTGAGTATTCTCTCTACTTACAGTAGAAAAAGCACCTGCCTAGAGAGACAGTGTTTGGATACCATCTAAGATTCCATGGCCTAGGGCCTATCACCCTGGGGGTTGCCCATAGACGAGCCTCAGGTGAGGTAAATGTCACAGGTAATTTAACATGCAGACATTTATTTTCTTTCCAATAATGAAATTCATTTCAAAAGATTTCCCAAAGAATTTTTTTCAGGGGAAATCTTTCATACAAAGTGTAAGAGGAATTATTTTTTTATAGTGAGTCATTTTATTAATAGGTAGAAGCGACATGAGCTTTCCAGGCAACACAGAGACATGTCCTGTGTTGTTCTCATTGCGATTGCAAAGCTTCTGATAGGTTAGCTCTGCAGGGCGGCACTGAGGGGGTCTGCCTCTGCTGAGATGCACCGAAGGGGTCTGCCTGACACTCAGGTGTACCACAGATGAACTAAATGTTCTCTGACAACAGGTGTCTCCTAGCTCAGCCTCAATTTCTCCATATTTAAAGTGAACATAAAATATGGCTATTTAACAACAGTTGTGTGACTATGCAAATAACAGCCCTTGTGCACAAAAACTGATAGCTTTGTATACAGTTTTCTCGTCTTTGAGGCTTTCATTGCATCAAACATAAACTAACGAATATCTGTAGAGGGTATGCTGGGAGCAAGGCTCTGTGCTAGTCACTTAAAATCTTTGCTGAAACAATTCTTATATTGAGGCAAAACATTAAAATAAAGGCCACTTGCTATATTCAGTACTTAATTTAATTATGTGATTTCTCTAGAGAAGAAGGTCTAGAGAGTTCTGAAGCACCCAGTCTGAGGAGTGATGCTCGTCTCTGTCTGGGCAGTAGCTTCCCCATCCTGGATGTTTGCTCAGAGATGCCATTGTAATGGGAGAAGGCAATGGCCATATATGCAGCACACCCTTAGCCCAGCAGGTCGCTGATATAAAGTGGTCAGGAGACATTTGCTCAAGTTGTTGAAACAATGGAAACAAGGAAGAAAAGAGAAAGGTCACCTTCAGGAAGTTCATGCGTGGTGCTGTTTTCTTCTTTGTTTCCTTTTTATCCTAAAGTGTGCCCGGTCCTTTATGAAGTCTTTCGCTGTCTAGAGGTGGATGAGAAAGCAACCTTCATTATGCCTGTTATATGGCTATGACATCACAGCAAAAATAAACAATCAGGAAGGAACCCAAAACGAGAATGAACGAACAACAAAGCATCCATTTTGACAAAAATCTATGCAGGCCTTACAATCCTTCTTTTAACATCTTCATTCATTGGGCATCCCTTGAAACATCAGTTTACAGAAACTACCAGTGTCACATACATAGAGATGTCCTGCATCCTTCAAGAAAAGGAATGGATAATAAGAGGATATGTAAGGTACTTCAAATGTCTGAGCATCGCATCACATTCAACAAACCCTCCTGCAGCCCGCTTTCACAGGCTCTTCTGTTTGGCAGACCTTATCAGAGACTTGGGTTCAGGGCCAAGGGCCATCATGTAAATGAACAGACCAGTACACATAAGAAATCCGCCAGCAGAGTTTCCCTGAGTTCTGAGGGAGTGACTAATTTAGTGCAAAGAAGTAGATTAAACACCCAGTGCTCTCACCTGCCATGTGTGCACTGCTAACTTGTTCGCTGGTGGCACTAGTGGAACCCCAAAGAAAGTATCCGGTTACCTCTACAGCGTGCCAAATTAAATTTCTTCCCAAATTTCACCCTTTGCTGAATTACTAGCAAACTCTAATATAAACACATTATTACTTAAATAAATTAAAAGTGAACTTATACGGTTCTTAAATTCACACTGTGGTCTTACAATATCCTTGGATCTTGGGTGGCTGTTTTGAAAGCATTACTTCACAAGGAAGTCATTTTGAGATTTTAAAAGTAAAAATGCTCTTGCCTAGGATCTGAGAGCCACTGTCATTTTGAAACGAATTGCTGATTGTGACAAAAAAAAATATTGATTCCTGTGTATTTCAACTCGGGTTCCGAGGAGGATTTTTCTCCAGTTTTAGGCATCAAAATCCTACACTCGCAGGCTCATGCTTAGCTATTTCCTGAGCATTGTGAGATACACTGTTTGACAGTGTTTTACTGTGTATTTAACAGAATAAGACAAAATTGCACACTTCACTGCCACACGGAGTACCTATGTAAATACCTTTTATTTTTCCTATCACACATGTGTTATTTACCCAGATGGTGTCATTTTTCACTTCCTGATTCCTGTGTGAACACGATGGATTTTAACAAAACTTCCTTCTATTCCTAGAGTTAGTAATGACCAACCAGAGCCTCCCGGTTAAGCAGTTAGAACCATCAACCTCTTTATATGACATGCTACTTCCGGAACCCAAGCCCTTTTCAACTGGATTTTTTTTTCTAATTTAGAGACAATATCTACTGAAAACATTCAAATAGAAGGTAAAAGACCTCAGAAAATGTGCCTTTTGGGGGCATGCTTATCATTAACATAGCACAAAAATGCATGATTATCATTTGATTTAGACAAAACTATGGTGAGGGTATTTTTTGTTTGTTTTTTTTTTTCTTTTTTCTGTCTCACAAAAACCAAGTGTTCTCCAGCAATGAGGCAGCGGAGAAAATCAATACTTGCCATGTACCATGTAACCAATAGAATAAGGGGAATGATTTATGTATGGATGGATGCAGCCTGAATCAGCTGGGGCCTCGTACGGAGAGCAAGAAAAAAGAGAGGAGAAGAAACAGAAAGAGAGAGAAAGAAAGAGGAAGGTTAGGCAAGCTCAGCTGCAGAGATTATTTTTAAATTGTGGCCAGAATTTTTTTCTTTTTTTCTTTTTCTCCTCCTGAAGCAATAATGCCCATCTCTGGCTCTGCAGGGCATAGGAAAGCCTGCAATTTGTGGACTATATGATGGCTCAGCTTTCCCCTCCTCTCCTCAGAGTCCTGATGCCATGTTCATATTAAAGTGCACTGAGAAAGAGAAAATGATGCATGGCCTGCAGCCCTCCAGCCTTCCAGTCATCTCCACCCCACGCAAGGCTATTGATGGGTTGACAAGCACTAGTTGACAGAGAGTCAGGTCATCAACAGGATTTTACACACACACACACACACACACACACACACACACACACACACACAGAGAGAGAGCACCGGTTCCTGAGGAGACGAACGGCAAGGGCTTGCACAAGGAAACTACTCTATACCTCATGAGGTCCTGCTGGAAATATAGTTTGCTTAACTGGAAATCCAGGGAGCTGCGCATTTAAAGGTATTTAATCCTCAAGGTAACTTCTAGAGGGGCTCATACCCTGGCTGAAAGCGGAACTATGAAGTGTAGTTATAAGCTTGCCGTGGGAGGGCCCTACTTCGCAGCTGGGTTTGTGTCCTATTGTATACTGAATTGTAGTTGTGACTTTAAACCAGCTAATTCTTTTTCCTTTAAGATACTACTGCAAATGTATCTTTAAATGAAAAATAATTTTTTCAATACTCCTATTTTCTGCCTCAAACTCAGAATGAACCTTGTAAAATTTTGTGAGAGGCAGATCTGATCGTTTCTTTGGAGTAGATTTATTATAATTACGTAAATGTGAATTCGTTTCTGTGAACCATCCTCTCTCTCTATGGTGTTTGTGAAAATGCCGGAAACTGGACAGTGCTCCGTTTCCATCAGTCTATTGGGACGTGGCCTTGTGCTCTTCTCAGGGAAACTGATGCTAACTAAACGTTACCATGTTCTCATGTCCTTTGACTCAGAACAGTGCTAATGTCAAAGTTGGGTAGTCCCATAGAATATCCTGCATTCTGTACGTGACCCACTGCTCCACACATAATACACAGGAAGCTGTTTTAAACATCAGATGGGTCAAGAATAGCATCATCTTCTTAAGGTCTGCTTAATTTAGAGTCGGTATTGCTAATACTTAATCACTGTAAAGATAACTCCCACCTTCAGTTGACAAATATATTAATATAAACTCTCTTGATAAAATGACACAAATATAAAAATAAGCATACTTACGTGATACAAATTAGCCTGACCTCTAATATCAAAATATCATGCTACTTTAAAGATATATTCACAGTATATTACATGACAATTTTAGCCATATTCTACATGTTTTTTGTTAACTAGTTTATTTCATTCATATAATAATCACGGATATATATGCATATATATCCATGTCCGTGTCATGTTTATGCTCAGAGCTAAACATTTATTTGTTAGTTGAGTTTGCATGCATAGGAATAAAAGATTGGAAATAAAGTGAAGACACTCAGAGAAATATAAGAACTGTTTTCAATGGCAAGACAGGCCCTATTCTTTTAAGTGACTTTTAATATTTAATGCCATTTTGTGGATGCCATTAGAAAATAGTTAAGGTTATTGTTTATTATTATTTATTATTATGTGATCTATTCTACTTATAAAATTATCTGGGGACTATTTCTATGCAAACTAAGCAAGCACAGCTAGTTTCTCTCCTCAAAATAAACTTAGGAACAACAACAGAAAACGCAGTCCAGAAGTAGAGCATAAATAATAAATTCTTTCAGTAGTTCCAATCACATTTGCTTCCCCAAACCAGCAGAATGAACCCACACTCTTCTCCTGATACAAGAAAAGGCTGAAACATTTTACACTGAACTTGGTCATCACTCCACTCCCCCACACTTCTGTTGCCCCAACCATGTACAACAGGACCCGTCACTATCTTTACTTTTGATTCTGTTTTCTCAGCCAAGCTGCCTCAGTGACAGATGAAAATGAGACAACCTGGAGATGGTCCAAATGGAGTGGAGACTGGGAAGCTCAAGGCAGTTGGAGCCTTGGCCAGAAGGAGTATTCTTAAAACCTTACAAGCAGGTATGTAGTTACCAGAAAACTAACTGCAAATTCAAGAGCACACTTACCAACAAGGTGATGCCAAAATATAAATAAGGTAAGCATGTTCAGAACCTGGCTGCAGGTTTAGCAGAGATGTGTTACTGCCACTTAGGACAGGCTGTTATCTGTAGCAGAGAAAGACGGAGAGCCTGCCAGTGGTTACAGAGTGTTTAATGAGTCCAGCCAGGTCTAAAATATTATTTGAAATGGGCCTTGCAAACACAGGAACCTGAGGTGTTAGCAGACAGAATCTTGGCCTCACGATATGGAGAACACACAAAATGAAAGACTGACTATAGGCAAGACACAGAACTATCAGCAGCTCGAGAACTGGATTTCATTACTGGTAACAGAGTCTCAATGAGTTTTTTTGTTTAAAAAGTTTATTTGTACTATACACAGCTTTTTCTAAATTTTAATGAAAGCCAATACTCCGTTTGCCCCAACATAACGTCTATTTCTTATAAACATCTGGAGTTAAGATTCACAAATAAAACTCAGTCAGCATCTTATACTGTGACAGAAAACCAAATCTCCTGGTAAACAAGGGTCTTCAATAAACAACTATTATGGTTTACTTGCCTTTATCGGTGGTTAAAACTTCACTGATGAAATATCCATTAAAGAGAAAAATCAATATCTGAGCTTAGTCTCCTGCTTTGTTTTGATACCACAAATTATTTTGAAACCAATTATCATAAATAACTATTGAAAAAGTACAAGAAATGAGTTTTGCTTTGTTATTCCAGCAACCAATAAAACAATGATAAGCTCGTATTTGGTCCCTTTTCCTAATTCTCAATTAATCCACCTAGTAAGAATTAACGAAGGCAATGATTTTAAAAGTCATATGTTCAAGTCTAATTTCTTTGTTGCATCAGAAATAAGACTGAAGGCATTCTAACATTAAAAACAAAAATAGTATTAGCTCCAATGAAGAGATAACTAGCAGGAGTCCCAGAAAAGAACTGTTACTTGCTCCCTCCATTTCTCTTTTCTTTAATTTTTCTCCAGTTAGCTGGGAGCAAGCAGAATTATGCCAGTTCAATCTGAGCATAACTGGATGGCAAATTTCTATTTTCAGATTTAAAGTGGTTCGCCAAAACCATATTGAGCTTGGACTCCATTTGGCAGAAAAGCTAACAAAGGCATGTGGCAACCCTTATCTGCTCACTGTTATACTGTTACCAGGCGCCTGGATACTCCAGAGTTTGCCCAGATGCTCAAAGCAACACCTCAGCTGGTGTGCCTAGTGGGACAAGCTTCTTTGGCCCTTGTCCTGGCTTTTTGCATTTGCATCTTTATAGATGATGGGAAGCTATAGATCCTTCCGTCTCTCACAAAGCTGTCCAATTCCGGCCACAACCTCAAATGGTTTTACTGTATGGGCTGTCTCATTTATTCAAGCAGATTTTTTTTCTTTAAGATCTAAATGAGAATGCATCCTCCCTTCACAGCCCCAGGGAATAATCCAAAAGATGGGAGGCTCCTAATAAAACAATTAATTGTGATAAATTTCTGGGTTTTACTCCTTCATCCAGGGCTATTTCCATGGCAACACCCTCTGCTCCTATTGTTGGGTTGTTCCTCATTCACACAGCAGGTTAAGCCCAGGGCAGCCAGGGCAGGCTGATGGTCAGCTTTTATTTTCTCTGGCCCTTCAACAAAGGTTAGTTGAGGTCACCAGAAGCCAAAGGGTAATTACTTTTCCTCCTCCGGGTTAAAGGTACACAGATTGCTATTGGGACAACCATCCAGATGACCTTCAGTTTTTAATGTTCAATCCTCTTTTCTTTCATCAGATGCATAAGTATGACGCAGCAAGCATGATGCTTCCTCCATGCCTAAAATTCAGAGTAGAAAGTCAAATGTCTCTCGTGAACCTAACAGACATTAGCATAAAATGCCCTTGCAATCGATTTGGAAAATCTAACACATGAAGGTTTCCTATTTCTTGAATAAAGAATAGGAAAAAATCATGGCAGAAAGTTGCAGCAGGGTGCTTTGCTCCTCAGTTAGTCTGGTGTGAATCTGCAGGGTTTCCTGATTCTCTGGGGCCTGGAAGGCTGAGAAAAGTAAGCTTTCCTCCTCCATTAGGACTGCTCTTCTTCCCCTTGGAATGTTCATCTTACCCAATAGCAGATTAAGAATAAGTCAGATTTAATGAGTGAGTTTTCTCTAGTCCCTTTCAATTCTTCGAGAAAACCAGTCTCCAAAATAATTGGGAGAGGGGTGTCTTCTCAAACTCAGTTCTCAAAACATATTGCCCCTCTCGTTTGAAGAGTCACTTTCAGATGAGAGTTCTATATTTTTAATCTGAAATTTCAGATAAATGATTTCCATAGATTCCAAAAATGGAGATAGCCACCAGATGAAACGTTGTGTGTCATTTTTCAATCACCTAGAAGAATATTTCCAGGTACCTGACCATGATAAGTTTGCTGCTGACTTATTTCAAAAGAGATATACAGAGGGAAGCCAGTGTCCCTTCTAGAAGAAAGGCTAAGGTCACCTGGAAAGGACTCTTTTCCCAAAGTCTTAGTGAAAAGGAACCATTTAAGAAGTGCCCAGAGACACGAAAGCAGGCCCTCCCTTCTTCTAGAGGAGAAACATTGCTCAGCCCCTTTCCTCAGGTTCATCTGAGTTTGGCCTGATTTTTCTTCAGCACTCAGGCTTGACCTAGTTCTCACATCTTCATACGAAGCTACCTCTCTGCTCAGAAATCTACTAGACAACCTCTGGATGTGCCTCCCAAGGCTGCCAGACTAGACTGCTCCAACAACCTCTGCCTGTCTTCCACATGTGCCCCAGACTCCCTGTATTGGCTTCTCTGCCCTGCCAAAGAGTTTTAAAGAGCTCTCTGTGTGGCATTTCCCTCAATTAGCCGACGCTGATCCCAGTTAATAGCAATTCTTCCTTACAGTTCCTCCTCACTTAGACTTACAATTTAGATCATTCAGGAATTTCTCCGTGTCTTATTCTGTGCTATGCTAGTTCTGAACCAATGTGATGAATGTCTTATATTGATACATATATTATCATGCACCTAATGGTATATCAGTGCAGTTGATTTATTTAACATCCATAAAATAGAGACTTTTAAGAGACAGTACTTCAACTACTCTCATTTGCAAAGTTGTTGATCTCTTACAAGAATGTTTTATATTAGAACTTCTTGCATAGTTGTCTTTTGCAGGAATCTTAGAAATCTCTCTTTTCTCATTTTATTTTCTCTTGTCCCTCCAACATTCCTATAAAGTCTTTGTAGCTATCACTCTTGAAAGAAAAGTATCATCATACCCTAAGCTCCCAAACTTCTCTTCTTCCTGCTGTCAGTGACCAACAATGACTAGGGCTGTCAGTGGTGCATAGAAAAGGAGACAACAAAACACTGATCTCGGCCCTAGCCAAAGATGCCTTTTCAGAAGCTAGTCTTGATTCTTCAAGACCAGTAGAGTACAGTAAAGGATGCTGATGTGTGTGTGTGGGGGGGGTGGCAGTGGTATTTAAAAGGGGAGATAAAATCTAAGGAGGCAAATGTCACCACCCAGTACGTGATCTGATTAAAAATTACCCAGTGAGGGAGGAAAAAGCAAGACCTAGCACCACACATGGCTAGTTGGCAGCAGTGGCTGATTTGGAAAAAAAATGGCTCTTTACTCAATTACAGACTAAAGCCACAAGAAGCAGAGTGTTCTCTGCCCAGGTACCCCAGAGCAGGGGTATTTGATGAAGGCACAGCTGTCCACTCTGTTGCTGGTGTAGGTAGTTATTTGGGGCATCAGAAGGGGGATGGGTTCAAGAAAAGTAAACTTTAAAAGAGGAATCTTCTCTTCTTTGCGTTCTCTGAAGCCCTCCGACCTCCACTCCATAACCCCCACCTTGCTCTGCAGAGTTGCACCTCATATTGAGGTTTTAAAGTCAATAGGCCAAATCTTCCCTCCATCAGTTAATGAAGATGCCTGGCTGATATATTTACCCCAAAGCTACGCATCTTCAACAACAGCATCTCAGGCATTTTGTGAGGGAGGTACTTAGAGCATCGCCTCCTTGGACTCCGTGAGACTGCCACTTCAACACACTCCAAACCAGCAACAAATTATTTAAAAAGCCATGGTATGCTTTAAGTTAAAACTTTAGACCACACACAAGTCACATTTTCATATTTCACTCATTTCAAAGCAGAATGAGCATTTTTGCTTTAGGCAAGAAATGCAGACACTTGCCCCGAGCTGATTCTTGTTAGTTCTGAGAGTTCTGTTTTCTCTTACACGACTAAGTCGCTGGGTCTCCATCTACAGTGAGCCTTCCTCGTGCTACATTTTCACCTATAGTCGAGCTTCCTCTTTTCCATTTTGTAGAATGCGTGCTCCCAAAAGGTCTGACACAGAGGGAGTTTGCACAGTTGGTTTTCTTTTTCTGTGCCAGAAATAGCTGCAACCTGTCATTGCTCAGATTGCCATGGACACACGTGGAATGTGAAGTTGTTGCCTCCTGTGGGCTGTCGTTGAACTTCTCCAGGAGCTGATGCGTGCTTCCAGACACTGATAGGGAAGTAGCCTGGTTAGGGCACCAAATGAGTAATGGGTGTTCAATGCCTGGTCTCTCAGGCTAAGGTCATGTCCTCAGGTCTGGAGCACTACCAGGGCTAAACTGAGCCAGACTTGGGAAGAAAGTCAGTGGCCAGCATGTAGAGCTTTTAACAAAGGTACCAGATAGAGACTCCCAACTTCAACTCAGAGGTGCTGGTTCAGTAGCTCCCTGAATCTGTTTCTCACAATTGCTTAGGTGTTGGCGCCGTGCCTTGGCTATACAAAACACAGTATAGGGGCAGTGAGTTTCATAGTTGAGGATTTTATTCATACCTCCAAAATGTCCCTTTGCTAAATATTTTCTTACCTTTTCAGAAACTTCCATGCTTTCTGGACACCAGTCTGTATCCCTTCTGGTGTTTTTACCTCGTATTGACATAGAACTTTGATTTATGTGAGTCATGTGGATTTCAGTCACAGAACCTTCCTGTTTACTCAGCCACAAGGTGACTCTGCTTCCCTGAACTTGTCTTGTACCTCACCAATCCTTCATAGTCAAAGAAGCAGTTTCCACAATCTCCAAGGCCATTTCTCCACCAATCATTACCTGACCTTCTGACTTCTTTGACCTTAAATAAGCTAAGAGATCACTAAAACATGATATAGAAGACATCATTTCTTTCATGGAAATCTTGTGCTGTTAGAAGACAATGCATTTAGTACAATGGTGAAGTACACAGGGCCCAGGGACAGAAAGACAGAAGGACTAGACTCAGGTGTCAACTTTACCTTTTAATAGTTATGACTCCATCAGGTTCCTCTTCTGCCAAGTGGGAATAATAAGAAAACAATAATGCATACACACACACACACACACACACACACACACAGGGTTACACACACTCATACGTATACACAGAGACAGACACACATACACACAGAGTTCACACACACACACACACACACACACACACGCCCTCACTGGGCTGTTAGACAATCTAGCAGATACAGCACACATGAAGAGTACATCACAGTGTCCGGACCACAGTGGGATAGACAGTGGCTGTTAATTGTATGGAACCCACATTGTGGACAATCAGAACAGGCCGGACCTCAAGCCTGACAGCTTCCTTTTGAGCCGCTTTTGGGAAAATTAATCTCTCCCCGAATCTCAATTCTTCATTTCTAAATGGAAATTCACAAGACAGTGTAGGGTAGCTATGAAGTTTAAAGAAGATATATAATTTCCTACCATTATGCCTGAAGATGTTGCTGTTTAGTTTTACCCTTTCTGGCTGTGATTTAGATACACTATATTTGTTCCAACCTAGAATTCTGCAAGGGACATTTGGGAGATATTGTTAGAGAAACACCAAGTATTATCTACTCTCTGGCTGACGACCATGTCAAAGGAGGACAAGCATCAGTTTGAAATTTCTCTGAGGAAAGCAACATGGATTGGCTATAATTACATGCCTTAGCTCATGAAGACATTGCTATGTATGAGTCAGTAGAGTAAGATTTCCTATCAGCATATCATGCAATACTTAAAATGGGACTTTGTACTCAGTCATGTGCAAGGACTCTGGCTGGGATGGGAAGAGTAGCAGGTGAGCCCACATTTTATATGTGGATTGGAAATGTATCATCTTTCTGTCAGATCAGCAGACTTGAAAAGCTTCGATTTTTGGCTGTCACTGTATTTCCTGCTTCTGTGCATGCAGCTCTGGCCCTGCTCGGACAGAAGTCCTGACCTAGCACAAACCCAGCCCCCCTACACAAGATGCTCTCTCACCTTGCCCCAGACAAGACACTTTTCCGCCTTCCCCCAGATGGGCCAGGGTGAAAGTCCTGCCTTTTACTTGGAACTCCAAACTCAGAAGTTTCTTGAAGACCCTCTTACAGATTTGAGCCTCTGGGCAAAGTGGTACATTACACAGCTCCACCTCTCACTCAGAGATGTCCAAACAAACCACTGCCACAGATGCTTCTTTGGCTTTGGGGGATCACAGACTGGTCATGTGTTAGGACAACAGCTTGTTTTCCTCTGTAAAGAGGTTTTGGTTTTAGAGATTTAGGTGGTGTGCTTTTTCAAACTGTTATTTCCTAACAGTCACTTCACTCAAGAATAGACATTTGATAATTTTGATAGTTAAGATATGGAAACACAAATCAGAGGGGGGAAGCTTCCTGTGTCCTCATATGTGAATGCATCATTCCAGTACACTTATGAATGAATGCACACAGGTATGCACAGATGGGCTCACATTCATGAGCATACATACCACCACACACACACACACAAAGAGAGAGAGAGAGAGAGAGAGAGAGAGAGAGAGAGAGAGAGAGAGAGAGAGAGAGAGAGAGGGAGGGAGGGAGGGAGGGGGAGAGGGAGAAGGTGAGAGGGATGCAGGGAGGGAGGGAGAGGGAGAGAGAGAGAGAGAATAATCTCATGTTACCATTAAAGGGCAAGATGTTACCATGGGAAGCCAAGTACCCAGAAAGGTGCCTGCTGTTCCCCATTCTCCTACAGCTGGCATCTCTGCACCTTCAAGCACCTCCGTTCCATCCTTGATATAGCTGAGCAAGCCTATTTCAGGTCTTAAATCCCCCGGCTACTTGCTTTCCTTAGCCTCTTCCAGGTTAGAAGGTGAAAGCCCTCCCTGGACTCTCTTGCCAGGGTGTGCAGTGTTCGCACATCCTGTCTGTGGCTGACTTCCCTGTCCCTTCCAGGATCCTGGATACAGGTTGCTCCATGGTGCCCCTTGCTGTTACATGGATTCCCAACTCCCTACCTCACTTATGTCAGCTCACTTCAGCTGACTAAAATTGGCAGGTAGATACTCATGCCACCAACAAGGCTGCATCAACAGAATTTCCTTCAGCATTACAAGCTGAACTCTCTTTGCTCTGTCAACCAGTGACCCTTACTGAGTTCCTCTGAGTTGTTGTGGTGGATGCACATAAAGTCTATTCTTGAGGCAGTTGTCTACAATTTATTTCTTCCTGGAGGCCTGGAGAACCTCCTGTAATTTTCACAGTGTGCCAGAGACCCAAACCTGTAGGTGAGTTAGATGTAAGTGTCTCAGGCAGATGCTGAAAAACAACCACAAAATATGGAGCTAGTGCAGGGTGAAGGGCTCCCAGGGATCCACGCAAATTGTAGTCTGCATGCAAGGTCATGTTTTACACAGGTCCTCCTGAGGCTTGTCCATCTTCCTGCATAAATGTGATTTTTCCTCCCTTGAAGACGCTTGGCAAAAGAAATGTGTGTATCATCTTTCAATTAAAACTTTTCAACAACAGTAAATATCAACAGAAATCAAAGAGGAATGAGAAGATAGCTACCAGAGAGGAACAGCAGATAAGTTCCTGCCTGACCCTGCCACTAAGTGAATAATTCCTGGAGGAAATTAGCTCAACCCTGCTCAACCTCAACCCTTGTTCTCGGTGTTTGCATCAGTCCTCTTAATCATCACCACCCTACAAAATATCAAGCATTTTAGCCCATTTTATAGAAAACAGAGATATGGGACAGTAAAACAGATTTGTTCCAAGTTCTGTAGCAAGCAAACAGCAGAGAATTAAAATCCAGCCATCCATTCTCTTCCCAGTAACACCCTGTCTCGATCACTAAGATGGGCCATCTTCCAGGAGACGAGATTTAGATGGTCCTAAGACCTCCTCGGGGTTTGTTTTATTCAGATCTGGAAGCATAAAACGACTGCTAAGGGCTCATACCACATATACTTTAGACCAGCTAAGCGATCAAGGCTGCATCCTCCTGAGTCTGAAAACAAGCATTCTCAGAGTCCTCCCAGGTACTTCAGATACCAGCTGCAGCACAGCAATAGAAGGACACAGCAGCATCCACTAGATAGCAGCACCGGGTGGGGGCAGGACCTGGCAGTGCCCCAATAAACGCTGAAGATACGTGTTATTCTCCAAGACCAAGGCCATAGGATGTGTTCTCACCTACCCAAACCTATGCTCATGTCCTCTAAAATGTCTCCTTATATTCAGCAGGAGCCACCAAATCATTAGCAATGACAGAGTAGATCCCCTTGACACTCTTCCTTCAAGACCCTCTTGTTGATGTCTGGCTGCTGTCAAGGGGGTGGACTTGCACAGCCCTTCAAGCAGGGTGCACTGAGCCCCAACTCAAGCCAACTGAAGAGCAGTCTCACCTCACAGCCTCAGCAAGCATCTTCTCCCCATATCCCTGCCCTAGCAAAGAACAGAACTAGTGCCTCAAATGCCACCTGCCATGCCCTAGTCCAAGAAGCAGCTGCTTCTTCCCTTGAGATACCTGGTCCGTTCCCAACGCACGCCCTGTGCCCACCCTTCCCTCCTTCTGGAACAGGCCCTTTCATCCCTGCCATCATCTCCTCCAGGACGGTGTTCCTGATCCTTCTAGTCAGACATGATCTGCTTTTTGTTGGTGCTCCACAGGGCTTTCCTGTGCCTTCCTCGCAACTTCTGCCCTTAGTGCTCTTTCTTCCCTCACTCAATAGAAGGACACAGCCCTTCAAAGTACATAACAAAAGAAGGAATTCTTGGACGTTTTGATTCTCTTTCTCAGATTGTTTGGTTGTGGAAGAATGTTTTTGGTTTTGTTGTTGTTGTTTTGTTTTGTTTTTTATTGCAACACTGTTTGGCCAATGACTCAAGCTTATTCCTAGCTAACTCTTACATCTTAAATTAACCCATTTCTATTAATCTTTGTATCTCCATGAGGTTGTGGCTTACCAGTAATATTCTGGCATCTTTCTCCTTTGGCAGCTACATGGTGTCTGCCTGACTCTGCCTTCTCTCCCTGCATTCAGTTTAGGCTTCCTGCCTAGCTATATTCTGCCCTGCCATAGGCCAAAGCAGCTTCCTTATTAACCAATGGTAATAAAACATTTGCAGCATACAGAGGTGAATTCCACATCAAGTAGAGATACAAAAGCAAGGTCCAGATGTCGGGGTGGTTTCAAGGTCAAAGATGCTGGCTAAGTGTAGATCAGGTCACCTTGACCCCATCCCATGTGTGACTCCATTCATTCTCTGGTCCTATTCTAAGACCTTTAACCCCTTGCTGTGTTGCAAGCTCCGTCCATTACACCTTTTCTCCATACCTCAGTGGTTCCCACTGCTCTCATCAGCCCTCTCAGCCGTCTCTAAGGTCTTCCAGTTTTCTGAATCTAACATGTATCAAAAAAACAAGTATGGGATTCAAAAGATTCCCTAAAAGAGGTTTAATAACCTCGAGGGATTTCTCTCGGTCATCGTCTGCCCTTCAGTCCTGAACTCCTCTCAGGATCTGGGTTGGCTACACTCACCTCTAGACTTCCTGGTGCTGAGCAGTGTGACATGAGTTACTTAACCTCTCTGTGACTCCGAGGGTGGCTGGACAATTAAATTTGATAAATGCTCTCTGAAGTATTGCTTTTATTTTCCTCACCACCACAGAGTGTTAGTACAATCCCTGGAGTTTGTTGGTATAACATCACTGCTGCAGGCCCTGAGGAAGCCCGGCTGCACCCATACTCCTGATGCTGCTGAATCTCTCTCAGTAAGAACAGCTACTCTGATCTCCAGCATCGTGCACTCTTTTTTCTCTCTGCTCTCAATTCTAGAAGACTGGTTTGGTGGGGACAAAGCTCTAGGTGAGAAGGTATAGGTGGGAGAAGAAAGGAACAAAGAGGGATTTGTTGGGGGGGGGGGGGCAGTACAAGCTAGTGACATGTGACCTAACTCAAAGGAGCAGCCTGTGAATAGGAGCCAAAAAGGAGACAGTCAGAACCCTCACTCACCACCACCCAAAGCACAGCTTCCCTCCCTGCTCTGATATTTTAGCTCCACTACACAGTGCCATCCTGAGCATACACACATGTGCCCGCTGCGCGCGCGCTCGCGCATGTGTGTGTGTGTGTGTGTGTGTGTGTGCGCACACACATTGAGCTACCCACATACACATACACTCTGAGCATACTCACATGAATACACACATACACAAGCACACACACAGACAGAGCATACCCACATGCGCATGTGCACACACACACACACACACACACACATACACACAAATGCATGCATATGTGCTCCAGTTGCTTCCATTGCAGCTAATTGAGAGCTAAGAAAATCATGACAGAAATTGTAATCAGTGGCAGGTGAATCAAATAAAATTCCTCATTCTAAAAATAACAGCGTAATATGTCTGCATGGCTTGTCACTCAGATGGCATCATCTTGGACTACAGGGCCACATAAAGTGGAATACAAAGCCGGAAGTTCCCAGTTCAAGTGGAACTCTCCAGCTCAACAGGTGGGGGCGGGGGCGGGGGCGGGGGCGGGCACTGTTGACGATGGAAGTTGTCTGGCTGAGGCTGGGGGATTGCCCAAAGCTCTTATTTGCTTTTGGGCCCTCCGTCCATTTTCCATGTAAAGAGAGGTCAGGTATTCTTGTTGATCCAGTCCTGTGGTTGAGCCACAGCACCAGGCCTTCCATTCCTTGCTGGCCAATAGAGTTGGGTCTGTGCACAGTGAAGGAGGGAAGGCAATGACCAACAATGTTCAAGGTCACTTAGTTTTCCTCTCCCTTCCCCATACTCATCAGAGCGACCTGAGGTGCTACTGAGACACCATCTTCTGAGTCCTGAGAAACATCCCACTGGAGCTACGGGTCTTGACATGCCTTGCCAGGCTTTCATCTCCGCCATCCTGGAGGTACAAATTACCACATAGAGAACCCTAAGGATGTCTCTCCAAGCCTCCACTCTGTAGACAGTGAAGGTCAGGCTCTTTGTGGATGGAGCACTCAACCACTGGCAACTCCAACAGCACTATCAGGCGGGTGCCAGCCCTACCCTGTGGAGTTAAATGCTTTCTGGGGACATGTTGGCTCTGGAGCCCACCTGGCTGGGTCCCAAAGACCAACTTAGCAAACAAAACAGGTCACATCCATGCCAACTGGCCAGCTCTGAATGGGAGCTGGCATCACAGAGCAACACAAACTATAAAGAGAACCAAGTCCCCAGTCCAAAGTCCTGCTTCTGTTCCCTGCCATCTGGTCACCAAGGAAATTGGAGCTTTGGGCACAGTCCCGCAGGACAACTTCATTGTATCATAGCTAGGCAGGGATTTTCCTTCCTTTTTTAAATTGATTTTTATTGAGCTCTACATTTTTTTCTATGCTCCCTCCCTGCCTCTCCCCTCCCCTTCAACCCTCTCCCAAGGTCCCTATGCTCCCAATTTACTCAGGAGATCTTGTCTTTTTCTACTTCCCATATATACTAGGTCTATGTATGTCTCTCTTAGGGTTCTCATTGTTGTCTAGGTTCTTTGGAATTGTGATTTGAGAGCTGGTTTTCTTTGCTTTATGCTTTAAAACCACTTATGAGTGAGTGCATGTGATAATTGTCTTTCTGGGTCTGCATTATCTCATTCAAAATAATGTTTTCTAACTCCATTCATTTGCCTGGAAAATTCAAGATGTTATTTTTTTCTGTTGTGTAGTACTCCATTGTGTAAATGTACCACATTTTCCTTATCCATTCTTTGGTCATGCTATAAACACACAGGTAAACACAAGTCACCTTTGGGCTTAGGAATGACCCGCCAGCAAAAGATACCCAGTGTTCACTCGATCAAGTCAGGTGTCACTGAGAAGGGGCCTCCTTCTTCTCCACAGAGCACTGTGAGAACTTCAGCAAGTATTCCTTCTAACAGGAGCATAGACTTCTTCTGCCCTAATTACCCCTCCATGACTTTTTAATGTAGTCCTGTTTATGAACCAAGCCCCTTGGGTTGGTCAGAAGTCTTAGATTTGGGGGATTGGATAGGGTTCACGCACTGAGACCCGGTTAAGGCGGAAAGTCACAGATCTTCCTAATGCACTGAGAATCAACAGGGCACTACACAGAGTTTCTTTCTCACACTCTTCCTCACCCAATACGAGCTAGTGCCTTGCAGGTTTCAGAGAGAGAAGGTCCCCCATGAGAGTGCATATTACGAGTCTGTGAGAACACAAAGCCAGAGAACGGAAGGACAACCACAGAGAAAGTTTCATCCCACAATACCTCAGACTGCACAAGAGTAAAGTGTAGCAATTATAATTAGAAACTGTGGCTATGGATAGGACTGTATCTGAGCCCCTTTTCTGAAGTAGATGTCTGGAAGGGGTACTCCATTGCTCCTTTCTCTCCGAAAGACTGATCAAGGAGCAAAACTACGCATTCCTTCCAACGAGTTCATTTCCCCAGCATTATATCAACTTGACACTAGTCCTCATTTCTACACCTTCCTTTTTGTATAAATATTTTATAGGCATGACATAATGATTTTAGCTAGGAACTTACTTTAGAATGGGTATAAGAGGGCTAACAGTACATTAGCATGCCCACTATCAATCAGAAAATTGCAAGTCAGCTCCTCGAATGACATGTTGCCCAGCACATTAAAACCTTAAATTCAGCAAAAATAAACACTTTTACTCCTGAAGTTATGGTTGAGAACAGTGGAGTAAATGGACAATAAGGAGGACAATCAATTTAGAATGGCTTAAGTGGAACAGTAATGGATTGCTGCGTTTTCCTTTTATCTGGTGTAGAAACTTAGTGCCTATGCTATCGTTTTAGTATGAAAGAAATGGCAGGGAGTAACCAATCAAAAATAACTTCCTCAGCCTGTGCTTCTGTGCTGGTCTTTAAGCACCTGCTATGCACACATTGCCTTGACAGAGAGCCGATAGGTATTTACCAACTGATATCACTAGGACAGGGTGAAGAACAAATTACTCTCCTTTCCTTGGGTAACCAGGGACTCGGTTTTCCACTTAAGCTGGTGCCAACTCTGTGCACTAGTCACTATAGATTCTAAAGTTTATTATTAATCACTTCCTTTGCTACTGCCAACATTGTAACACCCATGTCGTGCCCCTGGGTGACTCTCCTCCATGATAGTGTCCTCCAGATTCCAAAGTTTATTATTAATCTTTTTCATTCTCTACTGCCATCAGTCTAACACCCATTAGTGACCCTGGGTGTTAGACTCTCCTTGATGACAGTGCCCTCCACCACAAAATAGAGCCCATGTTCCTCCAGACTATAGGGTGTCTGTTAGAGGAAAGTAAGGAACCTTGAAGAACTGCAGACTAATTAAGCCATATCTTTTTTACTCCATGTTATCTGGCCCCCAAAAAGGGCTGCGCTGAGTAGTTACAAGAGAAAGCAACTGTTCGGTCTAAAGCCTGTGTTTTAGAGAAAGTTGGCTGACCCTATTTTTGTCAATAGGGACTTTTTATAAAAAATAAAAATGAGCCGGTTGCGGTGGCGCACTCTGGTAGGATTTGCTGAAGGAGGCAGAGGCAGGAGGATTACGAATTTGAGACCAGCCTGGGCTACACATTTTAAAAATAAAAAAATTAAAATAAACATGAAAACCCAAACATGAGCTCCCTTCCTTTATAACTCAGAATTTTAAAGCTTAGGTTTATGTTTTGAGAAAATGATAATTATACTTTTCTACTCTTACAAATGAAATTTGAACACATAAGCCCATCAGTTTAGCACACATTATTGTGAGTACTTGTGTGGATAGTTTATAGTCCTTGTGTTGTTGCAGTTGAAAAAGGAGTAGCAACATTCCTTTCTGAAGATTTTAGTACAGGCTTGTGTTCCTCTACAACACACAGCATCTTCTCAAACATGAAATGCTGTATCAGAAATGGATAAAGAGTGGACTTTTTATCCACATGTTTACAGCATATGTTTAATACTAATATGCCAAATGGCCTCTAAAAGGATATTAAGACACGGCTGTCAAATGTGACATCAGTTAACATGCATCATCAATCTGAGACCATGAGTACAACAATAGTGTTTTTGTGTTTTCTTTTCTTGTACAATTACATGTTTTGGAATCTGCCAAAATGCTAGTTAACTATACTATTCTTAACTGAATTAAAACTATTCAGTTATTAAATTTATTTGGTGTAAGTATACAAAATATTGTGTAGTATTGAGATATAAAGACATAGTCCCTGCTTTTAAAGACCTTTAAATCCAGGGAGGATGGAAGATTTGCAAACAGTTTTTCATTGCTCTCTATTTTATATAAATTTTAAAATTTAACATAATGAATATTCAGAAGTAACTTTATGTTTGATTTAGCTACATTGTATGAATATTATTTCCCAAACAGTGTGGAAAAACCTGCACCCCTAAAACAATCTTCCAGCTTTCTGGGGTGTCACAATGACTGAAATTCTGCTAATTCATTCCTTTAACTTAAGAGAAGCCACTTCCCTCCTGTGTCAGTAGGCACAAATTTAATCATAGGCATTTAAAATATTAAAAATTATTTAAATACATTTATGGTAGGCTGTCTTTTGGGGACAATCTGGTTTAAGAATTAGCCATAAATGAGTTAAGGTGTTGTCGTGATATCCGTCAAGTCACTTTCCCCTGAAGGAACGATGCACAGATAGGAGGGAAAAATAACAGAAACAAGCCCAATATCTCACAAGTGTGGAAACTGGGTGTATTAATCAAATCGATGGTACCAAGAAAAATAGGAGTCAAAAGCAGGAGGGAAAAATAACAGAAACAAGCCCAATATCTCACAAGTGTGGAAACTGGGTGTATTAATCAAATCGATGGTACCAAGAAAAATAGGAGTCAAAAGCAGAGAAAGGGTTGTCTCCTCAGTTGCCCCCACTCCTAAAAGTCAATCAGTCGATAGTCTTACAGAAATAGATGGCGACAAAGGCCAACAGAAAAATGGAGATTTCCCTTAAGTTCCATGTTATTGATAACTAACCAGACAGCGGTTAATGTTGACGACAGGAACAAGCCTTTATAAACTGTGCATTAAAGCTCTGGATATGAAAAAAAATTAACCCTTTGTTAACTCAGTATTTTTACCCCTTGGACACACGCAGAGCTACACTGCATTTATTGACTACGCGCAAAGCAAAATGCACAGTACTGAAATTATGAGACTTGTGGAGAATTCAAATGCATTGTCTTTCACTGATAGACACTGCACACAACAGCAGGCTTTGGTGAAGCTGTTTCCACTGCCACAACAGCTGGGAATATGACTTGATTGAAGGACTGTTCATTTACTCCTCTAGCCACGGCTAATGAGTCTACTCAGGAGCACAACACCCCTTCCTTACTTTCTATTTTATTTCCTGTACAATATTTTGTTTACTGAGCTGATATCAGCAATGGCATATAAGTAACTTGCTCAGTTTTCTTTCCCTTTCTGCATATAAACTTGGTTCTGTGCAGTTTTGTCACATGTAGAAGTCCTGTAAGCATGCCAAATCAAATCAGAGTGACTCTTCACCTCCAAGGATTGCTTTCATAGTCAGTTGTTATCCCTGGTACCTGGAAACCACTTACATTGCCTCCATTTCACAAATGCTGCCTGTTTGAGGATGTTCGTTGGCATCGAGCCTTATGTAAATCCTGCTTCTAATGACACCGCTATGGTTCACATACATGCCCATGCAAGCACATGCCTGTGTTGACTTTTTATAATCTTAATTCCATTTCTATAAAAAAATGGTTTTAATATAACTTTACTCGATGTCCAAAATTAGAGAGAGCCTGGGAATGACCTTAGCAAGTGTGCACTCATGCCCCTTTCCTAATGCCGGCAGGGCTCTGTGCATCTTCAGGGGTTCAGCCACTCGTGGGGCTGAATTCTGCTAAAAAATGCAGAAGTCACCGCTTCTGAGGTGTTTGGAGGAAGCCTCTGCAGCATGGAGCTCTAGCTTTGGGGGCCAATTCTCATAGTGAGGGAGGAGGCAACACACTTTGCGGGTGCTGCATCCATCCTGCCATTCTGCCCTCCGCTGGCATCTAGCAAGAGTCCCAGGAGGGAATCTATTGGACAAGCATGAGATAAAGAGTTAATTGCTTCCAACCAGGCCATAAATTTGCCTGTTTTTGTTTTTTTTGTTTTTTGTTGGTTTTTTTTTTTTTATATCTTTTGGTATCTGAAGAAAGAGGTGCTCCAAAGAACTAATGAACACACACATCTAAAAATATCTCGTTTAATTAACAGCACACACACACACAGACAGAGGCATTCTAATTAAAACTGTCAGCTAGACTGGGACTATTGGTTCCACATTTTTCACAGCAATTTAAAAAGTCCAATGAAATCATCTGAACATTACTGGGAAATAGCATCAGTAACCATGGAGAAGGGTGTTGAAGAGGAATTAACTCTGTGCTAAGCAAGGAAGCCACTGTGCCACAGAAGTCAAGCTGTGCACAAGGTCGGTGTGAGAGGTGGGGGCACTGGAGTCAGAACTAGTTCCAGGCAGTTTCCAGTCATAGCAGGGACACTCCATCTTCGTCTTCCAGAGGCTGAACCTAGCTAGCCCTACCTAGGAAAAGCCCAAGCATCTATTCAACACAGAGGGGCCCAGTATCCTACTCTAAATAGCAACAGTCAAAACTTACTGAGTGACTGCTTATTTTGTGCCAGGAATTATAATGCCATGTAACACAACATACGTAACCTTACTTACGATAAAACCCAAGTTTAGAAAAGTGAAGCTACTGGCCCAGGGTCTCAAAGCAAGAGATGAATGCAGGAAGACAGGGGGCCGTGCCTGCTTAACATGTTCTCTAAATTTCCACATGAAGTCCTGATGGGCTACAGAATGAGACTAACAAGCATGGCACTGAGAAACTGCAAGCTTTATAATACTGGCATTAACCTTTCCATGTGTCCAGCTGTTTTAATTCCGTTTTTTAAACAGAAAGGGTCAAACGTAATTGCAGGTATCTATATCGCCAGATACGGACAGTAAAGACAGTGACACCCTCAAGTGGCAGGTAGAATCCTTCACATCAGCTTGAGTATGTTCACCGTGGTTCAGGTGAAAAGGCATTCATGTACATTCATGCTTAACATAGGAAGGTCATGTATCACGTTAAAGTCAGTCCTCCAGTTAGTGCGTGTTGGGATTCAAATGTTTTAATTTACGAAATTAATTTAAGGATGGATGGGTACTGAGATGCCACATAACCTTGCTGGAAACTGCTATCAGGAAAGGTGACACTGCGATGGGCATCGTTTCCTGATGATAATGGTGAAATTTCCTTTTAAAACACAAAACAAAACCTGATTTTTTATTACTTAACACAATGCTTGCCAAAGAGAAGATTTCTGAGGTTAGATCTAATTCACAGAGTAGGAATCTACTCATTGTAGATAAAAGGCATTCAAAGGAAAAGTCCATGGAATTTGAGCCTACTAGGTGGAGGAGTGGGGCCTGGGACTGCAGGTGAGGCACTTACATTTGTCTACAGGTGGGAGAATGTGGAAGAAGCAGGCAGGAAGACAATGGCAAGAAGCCTGCCCTTTTCACATTGTGAATATTGTCTGTAACTTCTACGGGTATTGGAAAGGAAGAGAGAGAAGTAGCAGCAAAGACCTGAGATGTCTGTGCACATGTTCAGTACTATGGAGCACAGGTCAGAGGAAGGTCGTTAAGCCCTTCACTTCATGTCTCCCAGGTATAAACTGACAACAACCCTCCCAGATGTTTTGGACACTGATGTGCCAGACCCTGTGGTGTTGTCGACAAGGCTACTGCTCATTGTATTTTGACAGCAAACACAAGTAGGCACATTTCCCCAACGGATGGGTAAGAAAACTGAAGGCTAAAGAAATGATCTAGTCCAAGCTCACTAAACTGGTAGGTATCAGCGTGCAGGCCTGTGTGTGTTGTATCCTCAGCACGCAGGACTGTGTGTGTGCATCAGCATACAAGACTGTGTGTGTATGTGGTAGGTATCATCAGCATGCAGGGCTGTGTGTGTGGTAGGTGTCATCAGCATGCAGGGCTGTGTGTGTGGTATCATCAGCATGCAGGGCTGTGTGTGTGGTATCATCAGCATGCAGGACTGTGTGTGTGTGTGGTAGATATCATCAGCATACAGGGCTGTGTGTGGAAGGTGTCAGCAGCATGCAGAGGTGTGTGTGTGTGTGTGTGTGTGTGTGTGTGTGGCAGGTATCAGCATGCAGGACTGTGTGTGTGGTAGGTATCATCAGCATGCAGGGCTATGTGTGTGGTAGGTATCAGTATGTGGGACTGTGTGTGTGGTAGGTAACAGCATGCAGGACTGTGTGTATGGTAGGTATCAGCATGCAGGGCTGTGTGTGTGGTTGGTATCAGCATGCGGGACTGTGTGTGTGATAGGTATCATCAGCATGCAGGGCTCTGTGTGTGGTAGGTATCAGCATGCGGGACCGCGTGTGTGGTAGATATTCATCAGCATGCAGGGCTGTGTGTGGGGTAGGTATTAGCATACAGGACTGTGTGTATGGTAGGTATCATTAGCATGCAGGACTGTTTGTGTGGCAAGCATCAGCATGCAGGGCTGTGTGTATGGTAGGTATCATCAGTATGCAGGGCTGTGTGTGTTCAGGAGCTAGGTTCCTAGCTCCTGGCTAGTTTCTCTCTGGCTGTTTCTCTTGCTGGTCTTTGAAATGGGACCAGGAGAATAAAAAGGTGAAGTCTTTGTGAAATGCTGATTGCTCAGTAGCCCAGGAGCTTCCAAGTCTAGATAGACCAAAGGAAGCTCATAGTCTCCTTTTCCTGATACTGCTACTCCTTCAGGAGCAAAGTGGAAGTGGCAAGAGCAGGGCACCCATCTGTGTCCCCTGCCATCCACTGCTAAGCTCACACCAGTGACATGGCAAAGCACAGATGCTCTTTGAGGCTCTCCAAAAGTCAGTTTTTCATCTGGTCTAGGAAAACAATATTAAGGCAACTGTCAAAGAAAACAGGCTCCTGTAGTTCGATATATCTATCCCTGATTCGTTTGTGAAAATGCTTTCATTTTTAAGGTTTACTTGTGTATCTGTGTGTGTGTTTGTGTGTGTGTGTGTGTGTGTGTGTGTGTGTGTGTGTGTAAACTGCATCTGTACTTCTATCTAGCCCCAGAAACCACTGTGCAAATGCCAACTCTAAATTCTTTCCTCATTCCAATGTCATAAGAGCAGCCCGTGGCTGTTCCTGAAGCTCAGGTTCCCAACAGACCCTAGTTACAGGTTAAGAATTCTAACCCAGGGGGCTGGAGAGATGGCTCAGTGGTTAAGAGCATTGCCTGCTCTTCCAAAGGTCATGAGTTCAATTCCCGGCAACCACATGGTGGCTCACAACCATCTGTAATGAGGTCTGCTGCCCTCTTCTGGTCTGCAGACACACACAGACAGAATATTGTATACATAATAAATAAATAAATAAATTTAAAAAGAAAAAAAAAGAATTCTAACCCAGTCAGTTAGCGCTTTTGAAGATGCAAGACTCAGTTTCTCCTTTTAACCAGAGGATTGGTAGAAAGTATTATGGTGGATACAAAATCCTAAGGCCTGCGACACCTGCCCTAGATATGGAGGCTAATGACAAATACATATCTGTAATTAAAGGTTTATCTCCTGCTCACTAGTTCCTAATAACCACTCAGAGGCTTAATATTACTTATAAATGTTTGGCTTATTAATAGCTAGCTTTTACATTTAAATTAATCCATTTCTATTAATCTAAGTATTGCCATGTGGCCAGAGCATTACTGGTCTGCTGGCATGTTGTTCCTTGGGTGGCAGGATGGCATCTCCCAGACTCCTCCCTTCTCCTGTATCTCTGCTTGGATTTCCCACCTGGCTATATCCTGCCTTGCCATAGGGCAAAGCAGCTTCTTTATCATCCAAAGAGAGAAACACATATTCACAGCATACAAAAAGACATACCACATCATTTCCCCCTTTCTGTCTAATCAAAAAAAATTTAAGATAGTAAAATTACATATAGTAAAACAGTTATCAATCAAGAATCAGTTACAATATTTAGTCTATTTGTATTTGGCAAGATTAAAGAAAATATTCTATCATTCATCCTATCTTTGTGAGTCTAAAGTTTCATATCTAATTGATCATTTATCATGACTAAGAAAGCTATAATTATAACTATCTAGTATTCAACTCCATCAAAGACCCCAAAAGGATATACTATTACCTGAGTAAAGAGGAAGTACATTGCAAGAAACTTCCAAAACTCTAGAATTGACAGAGACATCTTGCTGCCTGGACAGTCACCCAAAGTTCTTCTGTAACATTAGGGCAACCATCTTCAGCCTACAGGCCTAAAGTATCTGGAAGACTTTTTAGTGAAGCAGCATGAAGAACTGTACCACCTGTTTAGACAGTTCATCAGTTGCTTTCCAGAATATCTGGCAGACTCTTCTATGAAGCAGGAACCCTGAAGGAGTACCCCAACTTGTTTTGGTAAATTTTAGTGATCATTTTCCTGTGGGTCCTGCATGTCCAGTTTATACAGCATACTGTCAAGCAATCCAGGCAAGAGACGTTTCTGGTCCAAGCTTTGTCACATTGAAAGCAAGCTATGACAAATTTCTTCAAAGCCCATCATTCTCTTTGAAGTAATTGGTGCTTCCAGGAATAGAAGCATCTTATGTCAAAAAAAAGTCTAGGTTATTAAAACATTTTAAATGCTATATTCTATAGATCTTTGAAGTGTTTGAAGATTACCTAGCTCTCTGAAATATAAGTCTATATTATCTTGAAAACCTAACTAACAAGACTATAAGTTTGATAGATAGAGGTGACTTTTAGCCTATATTTTTATTATCTTGAATAGCTTATAAGGACTATAATTTTCATATTTCATAATTAAGCAAGCTGTATAGGTATGAGCTGTATAGGCAATACCTTAAAAAATAGAAACAAATGTAAAGTAGAAGAACAATAACCTTAAATTTGTATCAACATACAAAAATTTCATAAACAGAAATAGAATCATATATACAGTATAACAAAAATAATCTTAAATTTGTATCAATATAAAAAACCCTTTAAACAAGAATAGAAACATACATACTATATAACAAAATTAACTATAAAGTTGCATTATTATACCAAAATCTATGCCAGTGCAAAATACTTGACATTAATAGTTGACTTTTTAGCCTACATTCCTAAATATAACAAACATCTATAGCCCACCAAATAACCAAAGATCATCCATACCCCCAAATCTTGGGAATATGGACACTGTTTTCTCCAAACTGCTTACTGCTGTCTGTGGACAAAGTATCTTTAGGATCCCTGAGAAAATTTGAGATGACAGCCACGTCCTGGGAAGACCAATTATAACCAATTATATAATCTTTATATAATACCTTTCAAGACTCAGGAGGTCTCTCTTGATCAAAGGTGGTCTATTTAACAAACCCATAGCCTCATGATTATGGTGGAAACAAAAGCAAGACTGCTTCTCTTATGCAATGATCTGTGTGTGTGTTCTTTTTTAAATTTATTAGATTTTTTTAAAAAAATACCAATCCAAATTCCCACTCCCTCCCCTTCTCCCATTCCCTCTACACTCCCTCCCACCCCAACCCCATCTAATTCTAAGAGAGGGTAAGGCACACTGCTTTGTGGAAGGTCCAAGTCCCTCCCTACTATCTCTACTATATCTAGGCTGAGCAAAGTATACATCCAAAGAGAATAGGATACCAAAAAGCCAATACATGCAGCAGAGATAAATCCTGATGCCACTGCCAATGGCCCCTCAGTCTGCCTAAACCATGCAACTGTCAACCACATTCAGAGGGACTAGTTTGGTCTTATGCTTGTTCCTTCCCAGTCTAGCTGGAGTTGGTGAGCTCCCATTAGCTCAGGTAAACTGTTTCAGTGGATGAACCATCATGGTCTTGACCTCTTTGCCCATATTCTCATTCCCCCCACTCTTCAACTAGACCTTGGGAGCTCAGTCCAGTGCTCCAGTATGGGTCTCTGCCTGTTTCTATCCACTGTTGTATGAATATTCTATAGTGATATTTAAGATAATCATCAGTCTGACTACAGGGCAAGTCAAGATTGGGCCCTCTCTCCTCTATTTCTTAGGGTCTTAGGTGGTGTCATCCTTGTGGATTCCTGGGAATTTCTCTACAGTCAGGTTTCTGCTAACCCTATAATGGCTCCCTCATCAAGATATCTCTTTCTTTGCTCTCATCTCTGTCCTTCCTCCATCTCAACTATCACATTCCTTCAAGTTCTCCTCAACCCTCCCCTTCTCTCCTCCTCTTCTGCTTCTACACTCCTTTCTCCCCCTACCCCCATGCTCCCAATTTTGTCAGGTGATCTTATTTGTTTCCCATTTCCAGGTAGGTCTATATATATTTTTTCTTTGGGTTCACCTTATTACTTAGCTTTTCTAGGATCATGAGCTATAGGTTCAATGTTCTTTGTTTATGGCTAGTATTACAAATAACACTGCTATAAACAGAGTTGAACATAAGCTTTTGTAGTATATTGAGCATCTTTTGGGTATATGCCCAAGAGTAGTATTAATGCAATAATCTTTTAAGTTTCATTTTATAAATGTAGTTTTTGACTTCTGTTTTTAAAGTTAAGGCATTTTAAAAATATTTAGGTTCGTATATTTTATCAGTCTTTCTTTTGATCCCATGTCTCCTAATAGCTGCCTCTTGCCCATAAGTCACCAAAAAATTCAAAATAAACAGAATAAAATATAGGATGCAGACTCCCTGCGTATTTCGCATCTTTACATGGATTTTTTTCTCTTAGATTATTTTCACTGTCTCTTTAAAGACTTTGTTGTATTTTTTAAAACTATTTATTTTTATAACTACCTGTGCCCGTTTTCTTCTCTTCTTAAGCCTATGTACATTGTAAAACACATTGGAACCTGTTTAGAGGCTTTTCTATCTGGACCTCTTTTACTATGTATTGTTTAGCTTTTTTTGTCTATATGATCAATAGCTAAATCTGCCATGCAGCATGCTGCATGGTTTTGAGACACCTCTATGTACCAGGGCTGGAATCTTCCATGTTGTGCTTAAGCCCACAAGCCAGATGAGAGAAACAACTAGGAAGCTGTTTTGGCCTCCATTTATGGTTTCTAGGACCTGTTTTTAAAACTTTCTCAGGCCCTGTAGATATTTGAGAGCCTTGTGTTGGCATGTCATTTGTAAATGGAGGCTCTGCCTCTTGCTGGCTCCCACAGCCACTTTTATAATAACTACTCACAGGCTTAATATTAACTATAAATATTTGGCCAATAGCTCAAGCTTATTATTAGCTAGCTCTTATATTTAAACTAACTCATTTCTACTAATCTATGTATTACCATGTGACTGTGGCATTACCTCATTTTCTACATGCCTTACTCCATAGGCAGCTGCTGGCATCTCCCAGACTACACCCTTCTCTTGTATTTTTGAGTGGATATCCTACCTGGCGCTATCCTGCCTTGATATAGGCCAAAGTAGCTTTATCAACCAATGAGAGCAACACATATTCACAGCATATAGAAAGACATCTCACATCAATTCCCTTTTAATATTTTTTGTTAAAATCCCAAATTCCAGTCAAATAATCACAGTTACCTGTTTTTGAATTTGGGGAGTTACATTTTATGGCAAGCCTCTCAACCTCCACAATTAAAGACTTCAGTGGTAACCCATCACAACAACAAACTGAGCACCTTGAAGCTAGAAGTTGTCCAGTAGACTTATGCTGATAGAGACAGTCTAACATACCCTACTGTTTAATGACTATCAAACAATTGTGTATGTTCTTATAAGTGAAAACTTTGGGAAGGAATTCCATAAACTGCTTCTGTCTTGAGTGCACTTGTTTTGAGATAACTCCACTCATGGCTGTAACATACAGATACAATGCTGAATTTAGGAATATCTTCTTTGACTCACATGTTTCTAGACTCTGAAACATAGCTTATTTAACAGCACCAGCAGGTCAATAAAAGCTTAACTCACTCTGAAATTGTAACCATTCTTCTAAAACTCAAACTTCTTAAGCAGCAAGCCTGATACCTGGGGACACCAAAAGCAGGCGAGCATCAGCCCCTTCATTTGTACATTTCCACCTAAAAGATGATATGAAACCAAAGCCAGCTTACCTCCAAATTAAACTCATTTTCCCATCCAAGCCCACATCTCCTTCCATATCTTGGGTGCTCCTAGCTCCAGCCATTTAGTACTCGAACCTAATAGTTGTTTTTTATTTCCCTCTCCCTTATCTTCATATCTTCCCACTAGCATACCAGTTGATGACAAAAAAGCCAAGTCCTATTATGGTAGCCAATGAAATGGTCTAGAAATTTACACGTGAAAACCCTCATTTTTTTTTATTTTAGCACTATTTTATTGTTTTAATTAAGCTATATATTTTTGTCTGCTTACCTTCCTTCCTCTCCCATGACACCCATACTCCCAATTTACTCAGGAGATCTTGTCTTTTCCTCCTTCTTATGTAGATCCATGGATATCTCTTTTAAGGTCCTCTTGTTGTCTAGGTTCTCTGGAGTTAAGGACTATAGGTTGAGTTTTCTTTGCTTTATGCTTATAAGGCACTTATGAGTGAGTAAATACTATATTTGTCCTTCTGTGTCTGAGTTACCTCACTCAATATGTTTTTTTTTCCTAGATCCATCCATTTGCCTGCAAATTTCAAGATGTCATTATTTTTTACTGTTGAGTAGTACTCCATTGTGTATATGTATCACATTTTCCTTATCCATTCTTTGGTCTAGGGTCATTGATGTTGTTCCCAGGTTCTGGCAGTAATGAATAATGCTGCTATGAACATAGTTGAGCACATGTCCTTGGGGTACAATTGAGCATCCTTTGTGTATATACCCAAAAGTGGTATTAACTGGGTTTTGAGGAAGGTTGTTTCCTAATTTTCTGAGAAATCGCCAAACTGATATACAAAGGGGCTGTACCAGCTTGCACTCCTGCCAGCAATGGAGGAGTGTTTCCTTTACCCTACAATCTCTTCAGCATAAGTTGTCATCAGTGTTTTTGATCTTGGCCATTCTGAAAGGTGTAAGATGGAATCTCAGAAATGTTTTGATTTGGATTTCTCTGATGGCTAAGGATGTTGAGCATTTCCTTAAGTGTCTTTTAGTCATTTCAGATTCTTCTGTTGAGAGTTCTCTGCTTGGGTCTGTACCTCATTTTTTATTGGATTATTTGTTCTTTTGATGTCAAGGAAAACCCTCATTTTGAAATCTTAAAATGTTGCCAAGTCCCAAGACAAACACCATGTATCATGTGACCATCTCTTCCTTACGAATGAGTAAATTTTAAGAAAGGGAAGCAAAACCCTTGTTGATCATGTGGTCACATTCCATCAACCCTACTCAACCTATTTAGGGAAAGGACTCATAGCTACAGAGGAGTGAGTAGCAACAAAAGCCTGACACTTTGAGGATAGATATCTCTTGCCTGACTCCATAGTCCTAAAAGAGGAGGTGGGCATGATCCTCCCCTCCATCCACCAGACAATAGGGGCAAGTCAGCCTGTAGGATACCAAACTAGAGGATGGAGATGTGTTGAGTTGAGTGGTCCTACTGGCAGGAGGAGGCATCTACAAAACACATTTAATTCCTGTCCACAAACAGCTTCAGCTCTGACGTGAAGCTGCCCATGCATGATCCATCTCCACAACTCACACCTGGGGGACAAATGGCAAGGAAAAATATTGACATCTGGTAGTAAGGTGCTTGCAATACACTTAATTTTACATCAAGAATGTATATTTTCCAAGGATTTGACCTAAAGTACTAAGCCAGTCCTTATTGTTCTAATCAATTAACCCTATCTGCATAGACACTTCAGCCTTGCAAACAATATCACCATGTTCTCTAATTGGTATGGAGAAGATTATACAGACTGGTTTCTTTTCATTTATTATTATTATTATTATTATTATTATTATTATTATTATTATTATTATTATATTTCTAGTGGAAAAACTTTTAAAACAGAATTGAGGATCTCCATAACCAAGAATGATAAACTGGCATCAAAGTGTACTCATTTGTAAGGAAGAAACAGTCAAGTGCTACCAGAGTTTGTTGTGGGTCTGTCACCAAATTAAGACTTTTAATTTTTTTTCTTTTTTTATTATTATTAATAATTTCCATCTCTTCCCCTCCTCCTCCCCCTTCCCACCCCTTACCTTCACCCACACCCCCACTCCCTCCCTCTCCAAGCCAAAGAGCCATCAGGGTTCCCCACACTATGTTAAGTCCAAGGTACTCCCAACTACCCCCAGGTGAGGAAGGCGAGCAACCAAACTGACAAGGCTCACACAGAGCCGGTCCTTGTCGAAGAGACCAAGCCCATCGCCATTGTCCCTGGCCTCTCGGTCAGCCTCCACTGTCAGCTACCCTCAGAGAGTCCAGTTTGGTCGGATGTTCCATCAGTCCCATTCCAACTGGACTTGGCCATCTCCTGTTAGCTCTGTCCTGCCGACTCAGTGGGTGAACGCACCCCCCACAGTTCCGACTTTCTTTCTCATGTTCTCTCTCCCTCTGCTCCTCATCAGGACCTTGGGAGCTCAATCCGGTGCTCCAAAGTGGGGCTCTGTCTCTATCTCCATCCATCGCCAGGTGAAGGTTCTATGGTGATATGCAAGATATTCATGAGTATGGCTATAGGATCTGGCCTTCTCTGGCTCCCTCTCCTCAGCTGCCCAAGAAACTAGCTGGGAGCATCTCCCTGGACACCTGGGAACCCCTCCAGAGTCAAGTCTCTTGACAACCCTAAGATGGCTCCCTTAACTAAGACATATGCTTCCCTGCTCACACATCCACCCTTCCCACATCTAAAGCATCCCATTCCCCCAAGCTCTCCCCATTCTCCCCTTTACACTTTTCTCTCCCCATCTCCCCTTGCCCCCATCCCACCCCACCCCCAAGTTCCCAATTTATGCCCGGCAATATTATCTACTTCCAATATCCAGGAGGATAACTGTATGTTTTTTCTTTGGGTTCATCTTCTTATTGTCTTCTCAAAGATCATGAATTATAGGCTCGATGTCCTTTAATTATGGCTAGAAACCGATTATGAGTGAGTACATCCCATGTTCATCTTTTTGGGTCTGGGTTACCTCACTTAGAATAGTGTTTTCTATTTCCATCCATCTGCCTGCAAAATTCAAGATGTCATTGTTTTTTATCGCTGAGTAGTATTCTAATATGTATATATTCCACAGTTTCTTCATCCATTCGTCCACTGAAAGGCATCTAGGTTGTTTCCAGGATCTGGCTATTACAAATAATGCTGCTATGAACATAGTTGAACAAATGTTTTGTAGTATGATTGGGCATCTCTTGCGTAAATTCCCAAGAGTGGAATTGCTGGGTCCTGGGGTAGGTTGATCCCGAATTTCCTGAGAAATCGCCACACTGCTTTCCAAAGTGGTTGCACAAGTGTGCATTCCCACCAGCAATGGATGAGTGTACCCCTTACCCCACAACCTCTCCAGCAAAGGCTATCATTGGTGTTTTTGATTTTAGCCAATCTGACAGGTGTAAGATGGTATCTCAAAGTTGTTTTGATTTGCATTTCCCTGATAGCTAAGGAGGTTGAGCATGACCTTAAGTGTCTTTTGGCCATTTGCAGTTCTTCTGTTGAGAATTCTCTGTTCAGTTCAGAGCCCCATTTTTTAAATGGGTTAATTAGCATTTTCAAGTCTAGTCTCTTGAGTTCCTTATATATTTTAGAGATCAGACCTTTGTCAGTTGCAAGGTTGGTGAAGATTTTTTCCCAGTCAGTAGGCTGCCTTTGTGTCTTAGTGACATTGTCCTTTGCTTTAAAGAAGCTGCTCAGCTTCTGGAGGTCCCATTTATTCAATGTTGCCCTTAATGTCTGTGCTGCTGGGGTTATATGTAGGAAACGGTCTCCTGTACCCATATGTTGTAGAATACTTCCCACTTTCTCCGCTATCAGGCTCAGTGTGTTCAAATTAATATTGAGGTCTTTAATCCATTTGGACTTGAGTTTTGTGCATGGTGATAGATATGGATCTACTTTCATTCTTCTACAGGTTGACATCCAGTTATGCCAGCACCATTTGTTGAAGATGCCCTCTTTCTTTCATTGTGTACTTTTGGCTCCTTTATCAAAAATCAGGTGTTCATAGATTTGTGGGTTAAGACCCAGGTCTTCTATTCGATTCCATTGGTCGACTTCTCTGTTTTTATGCCAATACCAAGCTGTTTTCAATACTGTAGCTCTGTAATAGAGTTTGAAGTCAGGGATGGTAATGCCTCCAGAAGTACCTTTATTGTATAAGATTGTTTTGGCTATCCTGGGTTTCATGTTTTTCCATATAAAGTTGATTATTGTCCTCTCAAGATCTGTGAAGAATTTTGCTGGGACCTTGATGGGGATTGCATTAAATCTATAGATTGCTTTTGGTAGAATTGCCATTTTTTACTATAATGATCCTCCCAATCCACGAGCAAGGGAGATCTTTCCATTTTCTGGTATCTTCTTCAATTTCTTTCTTTAAAAACTTAAAATTCTTGTCAAATAAATCCTTCACTTCCTTGGTTAGAGTTACCCCAAGATATTTTATGTTATTTGTGATAATATAAGGTGATAATTCTCTGATTTCCCTCTCTGCTTCTTTATCCTTTGTTTATAGAAGGGCAACTGATTTTTTGGAGTTGATCTTGTATCCTGCCACGTTACTGAAGGAGTTTATCAGCTGTAAGAGTTCTTTGGTGGAGTTTTGGGGGTCGCTTATGTGTATCATCTGCAAATAACGAAAGTTTAACTTCTTCCTTTCCAATTCGAATCCCCTTGGTCCCCTTTTGTTGTCTTATTGCTATTGCTAGGACTTCAAGCACTATATTGAAGAGATAAGGAGAAAGTGGACAGCCTTGTCGTGCTCTTGAATTTAGTGGGATGGCTTTGAGTTTCTCTCCATTTAATTTGATGTAGCTGTTGGCTTGCTGTAAATAGCCTTTATTATATTTAGGAATGACCCTTGTATCCCTATTCTCTCCAAGACCTTTATCATAAAGGGGTGTTGAATTTTGTCAAATGCTTTTTCAGCATCTAATGAGATGATCATATGGTTTTTTTCCTTCAGTTTATTTATATGATGGATTACATTGATAGATTTTCGTATGTTGAACCAGCCCTGCATCTCTGGGATGAAGCCTACTTGATTGTAGTGGATAATTTTTCTAATGTGTTCTTGGATTCGGTTTGCCAGTATTTTATTGAGAATTTTTGCGTCGATGTTCATGAGTGAGATTGGCCTGTAATTCTCTTTCTTGGTTGAGTCTTTGTGTGATTTAGGTATCAGGGTAACTGTAGCTTCATAAAAGGAATTTGGCAATGACTCTTCTTTTTCTATATTATGAAATACCTTAAGGAGTATAGGTATTAGGTCTTCTTGGAAGTTCTGGTAGAATTCTGCATTGAAACCATCTGGTCCTGGGATCTTTTTGGTAGGGAGGTTTTTGATCACAGTTTCTAATTCTTTGTGATTAACAGAACTATTTAGAATGTTCACCTGGTCTTGATTTAACTTTGGTATATGGTACTTATCTAAAAAAATGTCCATTTCTTTTACATTTTCCAATTTTGTGGCATACAGGCTTTTGTAGTAAGATCTAATGATTCTCTGAATTTCCTCTGTGTCTATGATTATTCCCCCTTATCATTTCTGATCTTATTAATTTGTGTGTTCTCTCTCTGCCGTTTGATTAGTTTGGCTAGGGGTTTGTCAATCTTGTTGATTTTCTCCAAGAACCAGCTTTTTGTTTCATTGATTCTTTGGATTGTTTTCTGTGTTTCTATTTTGTAGATTTCTGCCCGCACTTTGATTATTTCCAGTCTTCTATTCCTCCTAGGTGAGTCTGCTTCTTTTTTTTTCTAGAGCTTTCAGGTGTGCTGTTAAGTCTCCAATGAGTGCTTTCTCCGTTTTCTTTAAGTGGGCACTTAGTGCTATGAACTTTCCTCTTAGCACTGCTTTCATTGTGCCCCATAGGTTTGAGTATGTTGTGTCTTTGTTTTCATTAAATTCAAGAAAGACTTTAATTTCTTTCTTTATTTCTTCCTTGACCCAGGTGTGGTTCAGTAGTTGACTGTTCAGTTTCCATGAGTTTGTAGGCTTTCTGGGGGTAGCATTGTTGTTGAATTCTAATTTTAATCCATGGTTATCTGACAGGACACAGGTGGTTACTAATATTTTTTTTGTAACTGTGGAAGTTTGCTTTGTTACCGAGTATGTGGTCAATTTTCGAAAAGGTTCCATGAGCCACAGAGAAGAAGGTATATTCTTTCCTATTTGGGTGGAATGTTCTATAGATGTCTGTTAAGTCCATTTGGTTCATTACCTCCATTAAGTCTTTTAATTCTCTGTTAGGGTTCTGTCTTATTGATCTGTCCATTGGTGAAAGAGGAGTGTTGAAGTCTCCTACTATTAATGTGTGTGGTTTGATGGCTGCCTTGAGTTCTAGTAATGTTTCTTTTACATAAGTAGGTGCTTTTATGTTAGGGGCATAGATATTCAGGATTGAGACTTCATTCTGAAGGATTTTTCCTGTTATGAGTATAAAGTGTCCCTTTCCATCTCTTCTGATTGATTTTAGTTTGAAGTCATCTTTGTTAGAAATTAGTATGGCCACACCCGCTTGTTTCTTAGGTCCATTTGCTTGGTCAACCTTTTCCCAACCCTTTACTCTGAGTAGATGTCTGTCTTTGTGGTTGAGGTGTGTTTCTTGTAAACAGAAGAATGTTGGATCCTGTTTTCGTATCCAATCTCTTAGCCTGTGCCTTTTTATAGGTGAATTGAGTCCATTGATATTAAGTGATATTAATGACCAGTGGTTGTTGACTCTGGACATTTTTTTTGTAGTAGAGTTTGTGTGTTTCCCTTCTTCTAGTTGTGCTGGTAAAGGGTCACTAGATGTCTGAGTTATTGTAGGTATTGTTGGACTCCTTGGTTTGTGATTTTCCTTCTATTACTTTCTGCAAGGCTGGATTTGTGGCTACGTATTGTTTAAATCTTTTTTGTCCTGGAATATCTTGTTTTCTCCATCGATGGTGAATGAAAGCTTTGATGGGTATAGTAGTCTGGGCTTGCATCCATGTTCCCTTACTGTCTGTAGCACATCTATCCAAGACCTTCTGGCTTTCATAGTTTCCAGTGAGAAGTCAGGTGTAATTCTGATAGGTTTCCCTTTATATGTTACTTGACCTTTTTCCTTTGCAGCTCTTAATATCTGTTCTTTATTCTGTATGTTTTGTGTTTTGATTATTATATGGCATGGAGATGCTTTCTTTTGATCCTGTCTATTTGGTGTTCTGTAGGCTTCTTGTACCTTCATAGGAATATCCTTCTTTAGGTTGGGGAAATTTTCTTCTATAATTTTGTTGAATGTATTTTTTGGGCCTTTGAGTTGTAATTCTCCTTCTTCTATACCAGTTATTCTTAGGTTTGGTCTTTTCATGGTGTCCCAGATTTCCTGGATGTTAAGAATTTGTTGGATTTGTTTTGTTCTTTAATATGTGAGTTTATTTCCTCTATAGTATCTTCAGAGTCGGAGATTCTTTCTTCCATCTCTTGTATTCGGTTGGTAATACTTGTCTCTGTAGTTTCTGTTCATTTACTCAGAATTTCCATTTCCAGTCTTCCCTTGGATTGTGTTTTCTTCATTACCTCCATTTCATTTTTCAGGTCTTGTACTGTTTCCCTTACCTGTTTGATTGCTTTTTCTTGTTTTTCTTGGGTATCTTTGAGAGATATTTATTTCATCTACCTTTTTGTTTGTCATCTCCATTTCTTTATGGCAGCATTTATACCTCCTGTTTAAGGTCCTCTATTATTTTCATAAAGTACTGTTTAAGGTCAATTTCTTCTATTTCCTCTGGAGTAGGGTGTACAATTCTTGTTGTTTCGGGATGCCTGGATTCTGGTGATGTCATGTTGCCTTTCGGGTTGTTGGAGGAGTCTTGCATTGGCGCCTGCCCATCTCTTTCTTCAAATGGAGCTAGGAGAGACTTGGTGTCTTGGTCCAATCTTTGCTGTGACTGAATCTGGGTGGCTCTCCTCAGTGCTGGAGCAGGAGCTATTAATTGCAGCACAATCTGAAGGAGCCAGCACTCCCTTGCCGGAATCCTCAGAACTGCCTGGAGGGCAGCCTCTCTCACCTCTGGGTGGGTGGCCTTTGTACCAGAGAAGGACACTTGAATACACTAGGGAAGTCTTGGGAGAGGCAGGGACTGGGAGAAGGGGGACGTGCTCTCTTCCAGGGCAGGTCGCCCCAGGATAGCACACATTCACCCTTCCAGATGGAACTCCACAGCGCTGTATCAGGGATTCCTGATAGCCAAGGGACACCTCAGGGACAAAAGGGCAAGGGTGGGGACAGGGTGGGGTGGAGTATCACACAGCGAATCTTGCAGCACAATCTGAAGGAGGCAGGACTCCCTTTCCAGTATCCTCAGACCTGCCTGGAGGGCAGCTGGATATGGCCAAGCAGGGCGGTTTTGTGGCCCCTAAGGAGTGGAGCGGTGCTTTAGGGACAATGGGATGGCATAGGAAGAGAAGGGCAGAAGGCACGGGGAGAGACCCCTGCAGAATGACCAGAAAGATTTGGGGGTCGAGGAATGTCTGCAGAAACACACTCACCCTCCGCTGGGTCTTCTGTTTCAGGCTCACCATTTTAAGGTTTTTTAAATGAGGATTTTTCAAATGTAAGAAATGTCATTTCAAGTTGTTCCAATTAAAGAGTGGTGCCTCCCACATGGCTCCCATGTTGAAGCCATAGATTTCGCAAAGTTACCAACGTGCAAAGAGCAATGAATTTTTAAAGGAACACTTACCAGATACCCGACACTGCACAGTTCTTCATCACACTTGGTAATGACACAATGACAGAAACTGTCACTGTTTCTAACCCTGATGTGCAGTCTCGAAGACTGGGGTCATTACTTAACATTTATTAATCAGTAGATTCAAAATATTAGGCTGACTAAATGAGAACTTCATCGCAAGATCTTCAATAACTTAATCCTCCATTCGAACAAAATAATTAATTTTGAGTTTTCATTTCTTGGTCTAAGAAAACATCCCCATATAAATAAAAGCTTAGATCAACATATTTTCCCAAGAAATGTCAACTGCACCATTCTGTGACATGCCAGCATTTCAACCACTGCTCCTCATATACCCAGAACACAAGGAAATAATTTTGACAAATGTTTTAAGGGTTTACTGTATGACACACAGGTCTATTACTTCATGAATTAACTTATATTTTACAATACAGCTGGTTAATATCTTTCATATATCAAGCAAAGACAGATGAGTATCATGTCTGGGATTTAGAGGTATGTCTAATTTTCCTAAGAGAGCAAGAGATATGGTTAGTTAGCTTCCAACAGTGGGAAAAATATTTTTGTAACAAAAACATATTAAAACTGAGAAGCAGGTATTATAATTCATTGAGAGTTCTGTGTATTCAGTTCCTGGTTTGGGGTAACAGTTTGTAGGACACTATTACATTCCCAAGTGTCTTTTAGAAATTTTCAATTTAAGACAAAAAGTGGCATACAAGCGCCACAGCTCACAAGAGGCCGCTCAGTGTTTCTGCTTTGGACAATATGGAGTCATTATCTCCTCTTGTTTCCGTCCAGATCTGTAGTAGGGGAAAATGAGAGTTGGGGCAGGCATTTAGAGCAAAGACAAAGAAATGGGAAATTACATCACGGAGAAACACAGTTTGATTGATTAGTAATCTGTGCATGTGTTTTCCTCTATCATCATAAGCCTCTAATTAAACAATAAATTAATAATGGGTATCCTAGATTGCTGATATTGTGGCCATGGTTTCAGCATTCTGTGATTTTAACGACAGTAGCGGCAAATACTCAGAAATGTTCACCAGTATCTGCTCATTTGGAATCCCTGGAATTGATCGCCCAGTTTTACAAAAGTGCCTCTAAATCCCAAATATGGGGGAAGCCTACACTGCAGATCAATAGATTTGCCAAGAGCAATAATTGTTTCTCTCTAGGAGATTCCCATTAGTCCCAGGAGAAAGAAAACTTTGATTGCCCTCAAAGAACCCAGCAGATGTGGAAAAGCCGCGTGTGCTGCTGACCTTATCAGGCAAAAGGCAGGCAGGCCTTGAAAATGACAGGAAAACACCCTGGGCGTGTGTGTATCAGCCATGGGAACCAAACAGCTGGGCAAGTACGTGTTCTTCCAAATCTGCCAAATACAAAACTGCGTGCAGCTCGTGGAGGGGAAAGGAGGAAAGCAAATCTGTGAACTAACAATCTCTGTACACATAAAACACCCTCAGAGAATAATATAAAAGAGAAGTATATTTTTGATACCTGGGAATTTTAGACACATTGAGGAAAAATATTTTCTACCTAAAACCCCTAGGATCCAATCGCTTAAGCTCACCGTTGAGGCTGTACTTTTTGGGTTCTGTAGCCAAGGAGACAGCTAGGTAGAGAAAGAGTAAGCTTTATTTATCATAAACAGTTCCAACCCAATGGAGCTGTTTAAACTTGAAGGCTGGGGGGTAAGGGGAGCAGGAAGGAAGTCTCTATACTTTGACATGGGCCAAGTTTTTAGTACTACCATAATCTCCTCACAGCATTAATTGGGCATCAGGGACAATCCTTCATCTCCCACTATCAGCTGGACCAAGAACTTGAACGCATCTTTAGTATTGAAGAATCCAAGGCCCCTGAACTGGGCATTTCTGGGGAAGCAGCACATGTTCTTAGGCAAAGCACAGTGAAGCTCTTGGAAAGACAAGGATTTGGTTTGCTTGGCTTTTAATGTTTATTCTTTATGTTAGCATGTAAATTACTGATTTTCATCATGGTGTCTTCATACACGTGTCATTATACTTTCTTCTCTATCGTTCCTTCCTGCCACCTCCTCTCCCCGTCCCCTTCCCCACATCCTTCTCGTTCCCTTGATCTCCCAGCCAATGAGTTACCTCAGGCTTTCACAAGGCAAGATTTTACAGCCCCGGTTTAAATTGTTTCTATTTGCAGTGAAACTAGTATAATATTGAACAAATGAAACAGATGTGGCGACAGAAAAACAAGCCCTAGCTTATGTGATAGGAGGGGACGCAGAAGAAAAGGAAACTCAAGGATGCCACCTAAGGATTCTAAGCAGGCATGGCCTGAGGGAAACGGGTTCTCACTCCTGTGCACAGGGTAGGCCACTCCAGCTGTGACAGAGTCTCACTTGTGTGCACAGGGTATACCACTCCAGCTGTGACAGGTTCTCACTTGTGTGCACAAGGTAGGCCACTCCAGCTGTGACAGAGTCTCACTCGTGTGTACAGGGTAGGCCACTCCAGCTGTGACAGAGTCTCACTTGTGTGCACAGGGTAGGCCACTCCAGTTGTGACATGTTCTCACTTAGCATTTGTGTTTATGACTTGAGCCAGGTCAGCAAGTTCTTCTCAAATTCCTGTCATAGCTCTCCTGAGGCTCACAGTGTCAGATGCTGCCCGCTACTCAGTGTGTACCCTAAGTGTTCATTGCTGCCTGGTTTATGGTGCTGTTCTACTTAAGTCATTAACCTTTGTTGGTTTATAACAAAAGAATACACCAAGATTCCCAAAAAAGTTATTTGTAGTTCACCCTGAGAGGTAAAACATTTTGACTTACTTGGAAAAGGGGTAATAAAATAAATGTCTTTATCAGATTTTTTATTAAGAAAATGTTTCTTCCAAGACAATTTCATCTTAATACTTAATGAGAGAAACTGGAGGAAAAGATAATAAAACTCCATTTAAGGTTTTAATTGTAAATTCTTTGGAATCATCTTCTGGTAATAAACAGCTGTAGGGAGATAAGGGCTGCTTGGTGTAAACATGGTAAACCAAAACTATGCTGTGGAGGTGTTTAGAGTAGCCGAACAGGGCCAAGTGGTTTAGAGCCCCTCCAGTTGACACTTGTTTTCTATTTCTATGATCTCTCTTGAGATATAAGGTCCAGGAAGAAATTATAAGTTAGTTGTGAGGAGCTCGGCAACTTAGATAAACAGCTAAGAAAGTCAAAAGGGGAAGACTGACAAGCTTCCTGGTGTTCAAAGGTGAAGCGCTGGTACTTTACAGGCCTGTCTTTACACACAGTGGGATGAGAGAAGGTCCCCACACCCCATTAATGATCCTGGGGCAAACATCTGGAGGTATATGTAGTGTGAAGATCGACAACAATTCTGTGAGCAAAACCTCACTTTAGTTTTAAGTAGATAAAATAGACGGAAGAAGGGTCTAGGGCAGGTCTGCACAACCAGTAACATTGAGGAGCATGCCAAAAATGCAAGGGAGGGAGTTTCCCAGTAGCTTTGCCAATGGAAGCAGAACCACAATGCTACACTTAGCCCCTCATTTCCTTGCTGTCAGCCTTCTTAGAATGAGTCTACTCTCACCTGTCTAGCTCCTATGCTAGGGAGATTCTCTCACCTCATTATCAACTACAGAGCTAACCTCAGGCCTACAGCCCCTTCTGCTCACATTGTCCTCATTGCATTTTTTCGGTTATTCATTCATGCAGTGTTTATTGGAAAGCCACTCTGTGCACAAGGATTTCGGGACCGGGCAAAAATGGCAGCATACGGAGTCATTGGACAGAGAAAATACACAGGGCATTCGTCTGCCCAGTGACGAGGAGAGCCTAAGCAACAAAGGAGCCATAGCCAGGAACACCCTGTGGTCATATATTGATTAGCTATGCCACCACAATTAGCTCTGGAACTTGTGCCACTTCCTAACGATGTGATTTTCTTGGCTATAATGTGGAAATGACACTATATGTCTCAAAGTATTGTTATGAAGTGACTTGATTTTATTAGGTATATGAGACACTGATAAAGAGATTCCCCACAACTACTGATATGATCGTGTAATCTTTAAGATCCTTTGCAGGCAGCCAGTACACATTTCTACTGAAGATAGGAACAAAAATAGATTTAGATCAATGGAGCTATGTCTTCTGTTTCCTTGTCCCATGAATGGGACTGCTAATTACACTATAGTAATATTCTCAAGGTGTGCTGCTTTAGAAAAGGAAAATAACCTAAACTTGTCTTACATCAATTTTGCAAGAAACTCCTCGCTTCTAGTAAATATAAGATCCCATTGGGAGGCCGCAGTAATGAACAACCAACAGAGTCATACGTGTGAAAAGTCAGATATGGCGAGACTAATGCTGAGGAGATAAAGAGTCAAAGAAAACACAGCCTTGGTAATTCCCAAGTTAAAAAAAAATCATAACTCTAATAGGAAACTGAACACACAGAGTGATGTAGGGTAAGGGGTGGGCCATATTTGAAGTAGTAACAACTTTACCTCGGTCATTTGACCCTTAATCCAAGATCTTGTGGTACAGCAGGTACTGGAACCATTAATGGGAACTTTATATTTAAAATACTATAAAAAATGGTCCTCCATATGGAACAAAAATAAGAAGAAGGGGTTTTTCAAAAGTCAAGGTAAGGACATTTTTCCTCTTGTCATAAATCAGTATTGAATTTAAATTTTGAATCATTCGCGCTCATTATCTTTCTGCTTTCTCCTGATGCGAACCTCGAGTTTCAACGCTCATTAACTTTCTCAAATGTTTACATTTATATTGTGAATGTGCCTCGGGAGCATGTTTTATTTACAAGTTGCTGTGCACTGCTGTGGTCTGTAAGAGGAATTTTAACCTTTTGTGCAGTGAAGAGGTGACTTCCCTCCTCGAGTATCATTCGAAGTTTGCTCACTTAGATGAAAGTGGTACTAGTTCTCTTAGTGGAGCTTAGATTCCTCAAAAAGGCATTTTATCACTTAAATGCATTACTCATTGATTATATATTATCTGCTTATATTAAGAAGCTACTGTGAGCAGCTAATGTTTACTAAACAATCAATAAAATCTAAGTGCAACAAGAATAAACTCAAACAAGTAGATTGGACTTCAGGAAGCACTGAGACAACGTGAGTGATGGCCTCTGAGAACCCATTTCAACTCAAAAGATCTAATTTATCTTTCTAATGTCATCAAACTTAATAGTCAATGACATGCCTTGTAGCTTCAGGGATGTAGCAACTTGACAATAACTCAGAGAGTTTAGAAACTAATTCACAATTTTAACTGGACTGTGTGTGGTTCCTTTTAAGTGATTAAACTCTCCAATAATGGATGTAAAGAGAAAGTTAACACAGATGTAAATAGGTACCTTCATGTTATAACTCAGTTTCAGTTCCACCCCAGTAACAGGCAGGCACTTTTTACCATGGGCCCCAGTGGGTAGGATTAGACATCAGGTATATGTAATACACAAGAATGGGATGGTGGCATGGGAAGAATGGGGTCATGGACAGTAGCATGTATGCATGCACTTGCATATATACCTATACTTCACAATTTCCCCTTATATACCTACAAGTCCAGTGCACTTTAAACAAATAGGAAGAAATACAGATTTTCTTTATTTCCTTATTTAGGTGAGGGAGGGGCTAAAGAGTGTTGTTGCAGCTCAAGTCTGCCCCTACTTAGAGGGTTTAGTACTGCACATTGAAATCTCATTTTAATTGAATGTCCAAGCTCATCAAGATCTATGATTGGTCTACTTCACCCCCTAAAGATTTGGGGACCCAGAGGTTTGGGGCCATTAGGAGACGTGTCTACAGTTACACACAGAGTTAGAGACAGACACTGCCATTCTTCCAGTGCCCGCACCCAGCAATCATTCCGTTCCAGTACACTTCTCTGATCTCCCTTGCCCATGCACACATTTTCTGACACTTAACAATGGGGAAATTAATGAGTCTGTGAGTTAACGATTGGCTTTAAACAAATTGGTTCATTAATATTTAATTGAGGAGGCTTTGGAGCAATAAAAGCCTTGCTTATGAAAACTAGATAAGCAGCTCATGAAGCATCAAGTTCAAGAAATGTAAAACATGTCAGCAGTCACTATGCGTTGCCTTTACGGTTGATAAACACTACCCAATAGCTACCGAAGTGTCAGAGTTAACAATGTCCCACACTTCAGAGGTACACATCAATGTGATCAGAAGCATAAAATATAAACAATCATGTACGTATTGATTGTTCTGGACACTTGAAGTCCAACAAATATTTGAAAGGTCAGTCCTTTTACTTGCATCAAAGTTCAGATAAGTCATTTGCTTGAAGCTGGCAGCATGGTTCTCCATGTGAATTTATCTCTTGACCTATGAACTTAACCATACCATAGCTTCCTTAGGCATGAAAAATGTATCAGAAGCACTCAAAGATATAATGCATGTACCAATAAACAATTTAAACACTGCCAGGAAAAGTATTGTGTGGAAGAAGCTGCTTCTATATGAGAAATAAGTACCATTAAACAGAACTTTTGCTCTGGCAAAACGTGTTTCAAACTTTCTGTAAGTCAATTACTATATGAGTCTACAAATAGTGTATTCTTCCAGGATTTTAAAGCATAATAATGTCTAATTTCAAAATTGACTTCGATTTTTATCTTTTAGGAAAACTAAAATTGAACTGATTAATAAACTAGGGTTTATCTTCAATTATTTTTTACAGTAAAAAATTTATCTAAGAGTGTTCCCTGTATGGAAACCCTATTTTTGGCACTTTCTCGGAGATATAGACTTTCACCTACCAGTCTGCCTGGTGCTCCAGCTGGTTATGAAGTGGTAGCGCACAATCCCAGTTTCTTCTCTGACATGATAGGCATTTCTCTGGAGTCGACATCCTTCTGCTGGCTTCCAGCAGTACAAGAAGGGCTTTGGACTCGGACTACTTGCTGTTCAATAATAGCTCTTCATGAGAACAGCAGTTCTACCTTTCTGACGATGCTGCCCACTACTCTAAGCTTCCAAGGATCCCCCACAACCTTACGCCTCCAACCATGAGTCTCTAAAGAAAACTTCCTTGGTAAGAGCTTTCACAAACTCACAATGTCTTCTGAGACATTACTCTATTTACAGGTTAACAACAACATCGACAAAGTCTGACTTTAGGTAAGCATCAAGGATAATCATACTTAATTCTTTCTTTTGAGCTAAGGGGGCCAATCTTTAGCACTTTCTCACTTACTCATCTAAGGCCATGCAGCAGCCAAAACAAGTCTTAAAATACATTTCTTTTGCTCGTGAGGTGATCCATTTGGAAAACACTCTTTAAACTCATATTCTGTTAGTCAGCAGTCAATAGCCATAGTACAGATATCTAATTTACACTGAAAGTCCATAAGTCTAATAAGTAAAACAGAAGAATTGCAAAACCCAAAAGTAAATAGTGGTGATAGCTAAGTGGCTTGATTTCAGTGTGCAAGAGTTCATTTTACACTTGCTGGTGTGTATGTTGAAACGGGTCTCTCACAGCCCAGACTAGCCTCAGAGTTACCCTTAAACACTCGATCCTATTGCCTCTAATGTTTTGAGTGCTGGGGTTACAGGCATTCACTACCATGCCAAGCTGATCAGGTACAGGGGACTGAATGCAGAACTTTCTATGAGCTACACAAGCACTCTACCAGCTATACTGTAGCCGTAACTCCTCTTACAGCTTTTTAAAACAATTATCTCTAGAAGACAGTATTTTTCTGGGCAGTGGTGGTGCATGCCTTTAACACCAGCACTTGGGAAGTCGAGGCAGATGAATCCAGGCTAACCTGGTCTACAGAGCAAGTTCCAGGACAGTCATGTTACAGAGAGAAACCCTGTCTCAAAAAAAAAAAAAAAATAGGATCCCCAAAAGCTAGTACAAGCAGTAGGAATAAATCCTGGTGCCACTGTCAGTGGCCCCTCAGTCTTCCCCATCCATGCAACTGTCAACCACATTCAGAGGGACTAGTTTAGCCCTATGCATGTTTCTTCCCAGTCCGGCTGGAGTTGGTGAGCTCCCATTAGCTCAGGTAGACTGTTTCAGTGGGTGAACCCATCATAGTCTTGACCTCTTTGCCCATATTCTCATTCCTTCCACTCTTCAACTGGACTTTGGGAGCTCAGTCTGGTGTTCCCATGTGGGTCTTTGCCTCAGTTTCCATCAGTTTCTGGGTGAAGGTTCTATGGTGATATTTAAGATAATCATCAGTCTGACTACAGGGCAAGTCAAGATCAGGCCCCCTCTCCTCTATTTCTTAGGGTCTTAGGCAGGATCATCCTTGTGGATTCCTGAGAATTTCTCTAGAGCCAAGTTTCTGTTAACCCTATAATGGCTCCCTCAATCAAGATATCTCTCTCCTTGCTCTCATCTCTGTCCTTCCTCCATCTCGACTATCCCATTCCCAAGTTCTCCTCAACCCTCCCCTTTTCCCTTCCTCCCCTCCTCTTCCACTTCTACCCTCCCTTCCTCCCCAGCCCTCATGCTCCCAATTTTGTCAGCCATTCTTGTCTGTTTCCAATTTCTAGGTGAGTCTATATATGTTTCTCTTTGCATTCACTTTATTACTTGGCTTCTCTAGGATCATGAACTAGGTTCAATGTCCTTTGCTTATAACTAGTATCCACTTAGGAGTAAGTACAAACCATATTTATCTCTTTGGGTCTGGATTACCTCACTCAGGATAGTGTTTTCTAATTTCATCCATTTGCATGCAAAATTCAAGATGTCATTGATTTTTACTGCTGAGTAGTACTCTAATGTGTAAATGTGCCACATTTTCCTTTTTCATTCTTTGGTTGAAAAGCATCTAGGTTGTTTCCAGGTTCTGGCTATTACAAATAAGGCTGCTATGAACACAGTTGAACAAATGCATTCGTAGTTTGATTGAGCATCTTTTGAGTATATGCCAAAGAGTGGTATAGCTGGATCCTGAGGTAGGTTGATTCCTAATTTTCTAAGAAACCGCCATACTGATTTCCAAAGTGGTTGCATAAGTTTGCATATCCACCAGCAGTGGATGAGTGTTCCCCTTATTCCACACCCTCTCTAGCATAAGCTATCATTAGTGTTTTTGATCTTAGTCATTCTTACAGGTCTAAGGTGGTATCTCAGAGTTGTTTTGATTTGCATTTCCCTGATAGCTAAGGATGCCAAACATTTCTTTAAGTATCTTTTGCCCATTTAAGATTCCTCTGTTGAGAATTCTCTGTTTAGTTCATAACCCCATTTTTAATTGTTATTTGTAATTTTAATGTCTAATTTCTTGAGTTCTTTATATATTTTGGAGATGTCCTTTATAGGATGTGGGGTTAGTGAAGATCTTTACACATTCATTAGGTTGACTTTTTGTCTTATTGACTGTGTTCTTTGCAGAAGCTTCTCAGTTTCAGGAGGTCCCATTTATTTATTGTTGTTCTCAGTGTCTATGCTACTAGGGTTATATTTAGAAAGTGGTCTCCTGTGCCCATGCGTTGAAGACTACTTCCCACTTTCTTTTCTATCAGGTTCGATGTGGTCAGATTTATATTGAGGTTTTTAATCCATTTGTACTTGACTTTGGTGGATGCCAATAGATATGGACGTATTTTCATTCTTCTACATGTTGACATTCAGTTTTGCCAGCACCATTTGTTGAAGATACTTTCTTTTTTTCCATTTTATAATTTTAGTGTCTTTGTCAAAAATAAGGTGATCATGGGTGTGTGAATTAATACCTGGGTCTTAGATTCAATTGCATTGGTCAATGTCTCTGTTTTTATGCCAATACCAAGCTTTTTTAATTACTGTAGCTCTGTAATAGAGCTTGATGTCTGGGATGGTAATGCCTCCAGAAGTTCCTTTACTGTACAGGATTGTTTTTGCTATCTTGTGCTTTTTGTTTTTCCATATGAAGTTGATTATTGTTCTCTCGAGGTCTGTGAAGTGGGATTTTGATGGGGATTGCATTGAATATATAGATTGCTTTTGGTAGGATTTCCATTTTTACTATGTTTATCCTACCTATCTCAAAGCATAGGAGTTCTTTCCATTTTCTGATATCTTCTTCAATTTCTTTCTTCAAAGACTTAAAGTTCTTGTAAAATAGTTATTTCACTTCTTTGGTTAGTGTTACCCCAAGATATTTTATGTTATTTGTAGCTATTGTGAAGGGTGATGTTTCTCTGATTTCCCTCTCAGCTTCATTATCCTTTGTGTATAGGAGGGCTACTGATTTTTTTGAGTTGGTCTTGTATCCTGCCACATCACTAAAGGTATTTATCAGCTGTAGGAGTTCTCTGATAGTGTTTTTGGGGTCACATATACACTATCATCTGCAAATAACGAAAGTTTGACTTCTTTCTTTCCAATTTGAATCCCTTTATCTCCTTGTGTTGTTTTGTTGCTATTGCTAAAACTTCAAGAACTATGTTGAAGAGATATGGAGAGAGTTGACAGCCTTGTCTTGTTCCTGATTTTAGTGGAAACACTTTGAGTTTCTCTACATTTAATTTGATGTTGGCTGTCAGCTTGCTGTATATTGCTTTTATTATATTTAGATATGTTTTTTCTATACCTGATCTCTCCAAGACCTTTATCATGAAGGGTTGTTGGATTTTGTCAAATGCTTTTTCAGCACCTAATGAAATGATCATATGGTTTTTTCTTTCAGTCTATTTATATGATGGATTACATTGACAGATTTTCATATGTTGAACCAGTCCTGAATCTCTGGGATAAAAGCTGACTTGATCATGGTGGATGATTTTTTTCATGTGTTCTTGGATTTAGTTTGCCAACATTTTATTGAGTATTTTTACAACCATGTTCATGAGTGAGATTGGTCTACAATTTTCTTTCTTGGTTGAGTCTTTATGTTGTTTTGGTATTAGGATAACTGTAGCCTCATAAAAAGAGTTTGGTGATGCCCCTTCTGTTTCTATTATGTGGAACACTTTGAGGAATATAGGTATTAGCTCTTCTTGAAAGTTCTGGTAGAATTCTGCACTAAAACCACCTGGCCCTGGGCTTTTGATGACAGCTTCTATTTCCTTGCTGTTTATAGGTCTGTTTAAATTGCTCACCTGATTTTGATTTAATTTTGGTATATTGTATCTATCTAAAAAATTGTCCATTTCTTTTACATTTTCCAATTTTGTGGCATACAGGTTTTTGTAGTAAGACCTAATAATTCTCTGAATTTTCTCAGTGTCTGTATTATGTCCTTCTTTTTATTTCTGATTTTGTTAATTTGGATGTTCTCTCTCTACCTTTTAATTAGTTTGTATAAGGGTTTGTCTATCTTGTTGATTTTCTCAAAGAACCAGCACTTTGTTTCATTGATTCTTTCTATTGTTTTCTTTGTTTCTATTTTGTTGATTTCAGCCCTCAATTTGATTATATCCTGTCTTCTACTTTTCCTGGGTTAGTCTGCTTCTTTTTGTTCTAGAGCTTTCAGGGGTGTTAAGTCACTAATGTGAGCTTTCTCTGTTTTCTTTATGTGGGTACTTAAAGTGCTATGAACTTTCCTCTTGGCACTGCTTTCATAGTGTCCCATAGGTTTGGACATGTTGTGCCTTCATTTTCATTGAATTCAAGGAAGTCTTTAATTTCTTTATTTCTTCCTTGACCCAGGGGTGGTTCAGTTCCATGAGTTTGTAGGATTTCTGAGAGTAGTATTGTTGTTAAATGCTAACTTTAATCCATGGTAATCCAATAAGACACAGGGAGTTACTCAAATATTTTTGTATCTGTAGAGGTTTGCTTGGTACCAAGTATGCGATCAATTTTAGAGAAGGTTCCATGAGGTACTGAGAAAAAGGTATATTCTTTTCTGTATGGGTGGAATGTTCTACAGATGTCTGTAAAGTCCATTTGATTCATGACATCTGTTAGTTCTTTTATTTCTCTATTAAGTTTCTGTCTGGTTTACCTGACCATTGAAGAGAGTCGAGTGTTGAAGTCTCCTACTATTATTGTGTAGTGTTTGATGCACAATTTAAGTTTTAGGAATGTTTCTTTTACATATGTGGGTGCTCTTGTTTTAGAGGCATAGATGTCTTGATGAATTGTATCTGTTATGAGTATAAAGTGTTCTTCTCCATCTCTTCTGACTGATTTTAATTTGAAATCAATTTTGTTAGATATTAGGATAGCTACATCCACTTGTTTCTTAGGCTCATTTGATTGGAAAATCTTTTTCCAACCCTTTACTCTGAAGTAATGTCTGTCTTTGAGGTTGAGGTGTGTTTCTTGTATACAGCTGAAGGCTAGATCCTATTTTTGTATCCATTCTCTTAGCCTGTGTCTTTTTATAGGTGAATTGAGTCCATTGATATTAAGTGATATTAATGACTGGTGATTGTTAATTCTGGTTATTTTTTGGTAATAGTATTCGTGTATTTCCCTTCTTTGGATTATGCTGGTGGGAGGTTATCAAATGCCTGTGCTTTTTTGGGTGCAGTTAGTGTCCTTGTGTTGGAGTTTTCCTTCTGATATTTTCTGTAAGGCTGTGTTTGTGGATACGTATTGTTTAAATATGTTTTTGTCATGGAATATCTTGTTTTCTCCATCAATGTTGAATGAAAACTTTGCTGGGTATAGTCGTCTGGGTTTGCATCTGTGATCTTTTAGTGTCTGCAGGACCTTCTGGATTTCATGATTTCCATTGAGAAGTCAAGTATAATTCTGATAGGTTTACCTTTATAAGTTACTTGACCTTTTTCCTTTGCAACTCTTAATAGTCTTTCTTTATTCCGTATGTTTTGTGTTTTGATTATTATATGACGAGGGGATTTTTTTTTATCCAGTCTATTTGGTGTTCTGTAAGCTTCTTGTCCTTTCATAGGGATATCCTGCTTTAGGTTGGGAAAGTTTTCTTCTATGATTTTGTTGAATATATTTTCTGTGTCTTTGAGCTAAAGCTCTTCTCCTTTTTCTACTCCTATTATTCTTAGGTTTTGTCTTTTCATGGTGTCCCAGATTTCCTTAATGTTTTATGTTAAAAATTTGTTGGATTTAATGTTTCTTTGACCAATAAGTCTATTTCCTCTATAATGTCTTCAGTGCCTGAGATTTTTTCTTCTCTTTTGTATTCTGTTGGTTATATTTGTCTCTGTAGTTCCTGATTATTTACCCAGATTTTTTCATATCCAGAATTCCTTCCGTTTGTGTTTTCTTTAAATAATATGATTTTAGCACAAAAATTCAGGTTCTCTGACTTGGTGATTATGTTTTGGATTATTTTATTCTGAAATCCAGGCCTTATCTTCATTGTTCTCCAAGACTGTTAAGATAAAGAGGCAATTTGAGCTGAAGAAAGATAGTCAATTTTAATTGCAGATATTGTAATTTTAGATTTTTTGAAAATGCATAATTCACTATCTATCTTTTTTTGGTTTTTCGAGACAGGGTTTCTCTGCAGCTTTTTTTTTTTTTTTTTTTTAGAGCCTGTCCTGGAACTAGCTCTTGTAGACCAGGCTGGCCTCGAACTCACAGAGATCCACCTGCCTCTGCCTCCCGAGTGCTGGGATTAACGGCATGCGCCACCACCGCCCGGCTACTATCTATCTTTTAATTATATAAGATCTTCTGGTTGCTGGCCAAACACCTCCTAAAAAGCAGTTCTCTGCATTTGGAAAGCTATCTTCTGAGTTAGAAATTATAGAGCAATGCTTTGACGATTGAGGGACTAGGCTAAAAACTTTTAATTGCAGACAAAATTGTCTCATTATCCACTGCTTATGATAAAAACAAACTTTTAAAGAAAGCTATCTCTTTCTCCTATCAAAATTTGTTCACATGTCCTAAGCTGTAAGTCGGAGTCACAGGGTCAGGGCCTTTAGCATTAAGCTGGGGTAGAAAAACACAGGAGTACATTACGGAGGCCTGCAGAAAAAAGGTAAAAATGTGCATGCTACACCTTCCCCTCTGCTCCTGCCTCAAGAGCCAGTCTAGAGCTGGAGGAGAGATCATATAAGCAAAGGCATCAAGATGATGATGGGGATACCCAGAGAAACAGCTGACCCAAGCTAGGAGAGCTCACTGACTCCAGACTGACAGCTACCTGCAGACAACTGAACCAGGCCCTCTGAATGTGGGTGACAGTTGTGTGGCTTGGGCAGTTTATGGGGCTACTGGCAGTGAACCAGTATTTGTCTCTAGTGCATGAACTGGTTTTTGAAGCCCATTCTCTTTGAAGGGATACCTTGCTCAGCCTAGATATAGGGGGAGGGCCTTGATCCTATCTCAGGTGACATAACAGATTCTGTTGACTCCCCATGGAAAGCCTCTACCTCTCTGAGAAGTAGATGGGGGTGAGTGGATGGGGATGGTGTGGGAGGAACATTGGGGAGCAGGAGGAAGGGAGGGAAAGGGAATTGGGATTGTTACGTAAAATAAAAAGATTCCTTTAAAAAATAAACTAAAATAAAGGAAAAAATTACATATTTTTGTAAAAGGACATTTTCAAGGTTTTCAAGGAAGGCATGCTTCTCCCCGATGGCTTCTCCTCTGCTCCCTACCTCCAGGTCTGTTTAAATGTGTGCCACTCGGTTCTCTAGACAATAAACTCCACAGATGGAGATGGATGCCCGTGTACCCACCTCCCCGTCCAGCTCACGGAACTTCAGTCAAAATATAAAAAGAAAGCAAAACTAGACTGTGTCACCTGAGCTTCTAAAAACTGCTCTCTGCCACCGTGCCTAAAGTCGAAGGGTCCCCTGTGACATGAGTTTGCCTTTTCTGTGACAGGAAAATTGAGAGTTTCCACACAACCGCCACAAACCCAGCTTTTCTTGTTCCTTGACAAGGCCCATCCCAGTCCTATCCTGGGACGCTTTGACAGCAACTGAAAACAGCAGAAGCTAACAGGAATGTATAAGGACAGGTGCGGGAGCCTCCTGGCTGCCTGCCTACAGGGGAAGGGACCTCTGCAGAGCCATGTCTGGACATCAGATTCCACACTGCCCTCCTGCCCTCAGACGCTGCAGGCTCTTGTTTCCCTTCATGGAACAGATGTTTGGAAAGATGTGTGATGATGCACTGTGGCTTTGAAGGCACTGCTGGCAAATTTCTTAGCTTTTAAGGGGCCTGGGGCTGAATCACCAATAAAACAAGAATGGAAATGGCCATTCATGTTTGTGCTCAGATAGGGGAAATGACCATGCAGAAGCTAGGGGTTTTCTAGGCTACCCCATTATTCATCTTTCTGCTTTCCAGTCCTACTACATCTTGTGAAGAGAGACATTCTCAGGTTCTATAATTGAGGAGGAAGAGGGTAAGCCAATGCTTCCTGTCCAAACAAGTCAGAGCAATCACACACTCTAGCATGGCAGACACTGCCATCTGGCTGACTACTTATCCATAGTTAGAAATGCTCTACCATTCTGATACACTCTGCAGCACTGGCTCCAACTATGTGGACGAATGACCTCTGCTCCTCAGAGTGACTCCTTCTCACGTGGATCCGCAATATAATCAGCTGTGTTATGTGAGAGTTAGAGATGCAACCTCAAAGGCTCACCCAAGCTCCGAAAAGACTTTAACAGATGGCTCAGTTAATTCCTACATAGCCAAGCCTGAGAAACACTACACCGCAGTGTCTTAGAGTGAACTCGGTGCTTCGGGTCAGAGAGTAAGCTGCTCTGCTCTGTGGCTGAGAGTCATGTGCCACCAGGAGTACTGAGTGATTATCTAGGCCACCAGTTCCCCAACATGGGCAAGCACCAGCAGATCGATGTTATGGTGGAGAAGAACAAGGTCCACGAGCACATAGCTAGTGATAGCAGGACTTTTAGGACGAACCCCCTGATTCCAAGATTCCCCATCCCTTGCTTCTGACTAGGCCTGCAGCCGGGGAGGAGCCTGGATCGTGAGAATTACTGTACATTGCCATCACTCGCAAAGGAGAAAAACTTTGATCTTGGTTCTGCCATCACTTATTCCCAAAACTCTGAACAAATCACACTTTCAAAACAACAGACTAGAAGTTTCATACAATGGCCACTATAAAAATAATCTTCATTAAATAGAAAAGAAAAGCGATGATTTAGTATCAAGTAGCTCATACTAAAATTATACAAGTTTTAAACCAATCTATTACCAAACATCAGAAAATATAAGAAGATTTGTTCACAAAAAATGTTATATGTAATAAAACAGTTATTATTATCCATTCTACAAAACAAATTAAATTATGGAACAGTTATTCTCTTCAAATTGTAATCTCCCAGACTTAGCAGTCATCTTAAAAATTCTGGTATAATGCTAAAACTAAAAGCAAGTTATAAAATGTAATTGCAACTACATAAAATCATATAAATTTCTTCAAAAAGGTAGAAACTATGACTAAACCTATCATGTTCTATATTCAGATAAATGAGTACAGGTGACTGCTATAGGGGAGGCTGCTTGTTCGTTCCCGGCTGCCCAGACCAGAAATAAGCACTCAGAAATCATATTATTTCAATCACTGCTTGGCCAATCACTTAAGCGTATTTCTAACTAGCCCTTATATCTTTGGTTAACCCATTTCTATTAATTTTGTATTTTACCATGAGGCTCATGGCTTACCTGCAAGGTTCCACCGAGCGGTTCACATCTTTCTCCTCTGGTGGCTCCATGGCGTCTCACTGACTCCACCTACTCTGTCTATATATCTCTTTCAGCCTGGCTTTACTCTGTTAAGCTATTGGCCAAAGCAGCTTTTTTATTAACCAATAAAACCAACACATAGACAGAAGGACTTCCCACACCAGATTGCTAACTTTCAGTAGATAATAAATTGTTTTATTGTTTCTCTCAAAGAAAGTAAATATGACTAAAAGAGGAGACAAATTCAGTGATCATGAGACCTGAAAGAGCCAGTGTAAGTCACAATCTGGCTCTAAATTCCATAGATAGGGATGGGTTGAACACCTACTGAACCCTCACTCAGTGCTAAAACTTTTATAGCATTGTTCATTAAATTCTCTGAGGTCAGTAATAAACTAGAGCCTGTAACATTCATCCTTCTTGAAATAATGTGCATTTATTGTTGGGTCTCGTGTGTGTGTGTGTGTGTGTGTGTGTGTGTGTATAGATAGATATATTAAACACACACATATGTGTGTATATATATGTATATATATATTGGATTCAATATACAAAGAAAGATAGAATTTATGCAGAGGGGCGAGGACAGGGAATCTCTCCACTTCTTCATCAAGTTTGGGAAAGACACAGCTCCCTGAGGGTGACAGTTCTTCCAGACTAGCACCCCACAAAGCTGCTTGTCTTGAAGAAGGGCACATATGTGGTAATGAGTAACTGTCAGAGTCACTTAAGTCCCTGTGCCTTTTCTCCCCACGGCATTTGCCTTTGAATTTCCCCCCTCTCTGTGGTGGAAGTTGTATCCTGACCCCAAAGAGAAAGACTGCAGGCACTGGCTGGCTGGGGAAGGTGGTACTCACAGAGCAAGGGCTCTGTCTACCTCCACCAGCAGCAGCTTCCTGAGTGAGGTGAGCCTAGGTAGTCAGAAGAATAAGTGAGGAAAGCCCCAGCTCAAACATTACCTACTCAGAGTTCTTCCAACTGCCTTGTGTGCATGTATACAGCTAGCGTCTTACAAAACTGATACACAAAGCCTATCTCACAAGAGTAGAAACTAACTAGTGAGCCAGGATTGTCACTTCAAATGTCACCATAAATAACAAAAATCACTGTTTTGACATGCAATTTATTAAAAAATAGTTTGCATGCACATTTTCAAGTACTTTATAAGAATTTTGTAAAAAGAAATCACATTCAGAAAAATATAAAACAGATTTAGGTAAACTTAGTCGTATTAATTTAAAAATTCTTCACAATGTCTTCTTGACAGTGAGGTTAACCATGAAATATTACTTGCTATAATATAGTATATTACATAATATGAATAATTTATTTCTCACAGCATACAGTATCTTAAATATGCTTTCAGCATTTGAGACAATTGTCAAATTGATGAAAATATCTATTACTATTTCAATAATAATTGAGAATTAAACTTTGGCATAAGTCTACAAAATAGACTTCAATTTCTTAACTTTTAAATTCTAAATTTCTGTTATCTTATAGTTCTGTATTTATAGAAATGTTTTCTAAAGTTCTGAACGAATTAGTTGTACTAAAATGGTACTTTACATTAAGAATTTTTAAAACATCAAGAATTCTTCATTACAGACACAAAATCTTGTAAGGCCATCTAAAATAAAACTGCCCTTCAATGAATAGGCAGATTTGTGGCACCTGTAGGACAAAGAATGCCCTGTCTCTCTCCTTCAGTTTCTATAGCATCTCCACACAGGATCAGCATGAGCAATGCCACACTTGATTTCGTTGGTTTTATTATGATTCAACCTGCTAGGTTTTTAGAATTGGCTTTTCTAGTGGGAGGGAGGATGTGCCTCTGAGTGAGATTTCTTCCATGAATCATTTAGCTCATTAGAATCTTCTCTACCTTTTGCAAAGAAGGAATTTTGTTTTGGCACACGTTAAAAACAAAACTTTTCAAATCCCTCATTTTAGCTGCAAGTTGACAAAGGATTGTGATTATGAGATTCCTCAACCTACACTGTTTTCTGTCTGTAATCATAGAGAAAGATTAATCAGTTCAGTTCATTCAAATTTAGCAGATTCCAGGAGTGAAATCTTTACAGCCACATCCACGAGACAGTGCTCACACGTTTAGTTGTGGTTAGTGACTTTGTTTGGTGCTCTCGTTAGCATCTTATGGTAAAGTGGACAAGGAGGGGAATAAAGCTTTGACAGATGGTACTCAGCGTTTGACCCCTGCTGAGCTCAGCAGGGCCTGTGGTTTCCAAGGTTAGGGCTGTCAACATGGCTGTCTATCAATTGAATAACCAAATATAGACTGCCTGTCTGTTTCCTAGACAAAACTTAGACTCCATGAACCATTATTGTCGGTCTTTCCTGCTGATCTAGTAACTTCCGAGCAGAAGCAGTGAGAGTTCTGAGGTAGCGTCGCTATTTAAGAAAGGGAATTCTCAGGGGCCGAAAGAGGTAGGCTGCGATCTGATCTTTCTGTCTTAAGTTTCTCCCTAAGGTTTCACGGTCTTGAAAAGGATTCAAGAGCCACCAACGGTTCACTCTCCATGATTGGTTAAATGTAAAGCTTATTAAAGTTCACTTGATAATGTCTACCTCTCAAAGGGGTAAAACATTCTGCTTAAGAATCTTTAGGGTGTTGGATGCTGACCCTTCTAGAAATATTAATAATGAAAAGGGAAATGCTTCTGTGAAGGAGTATACTGGTGTGTTTAGATGTGCTGTTGGGGCCTCTTTTCATGTTTCCTAGCTCTAAACATTAATGCACACACCCTTTTTTGTTTGTTTGTTTTACCTATGCCTAAGAACCTGATGCTGAAAAACAGAAAACTGGACACTGTCACCAAAATGTGCCTTTATCATAAACTCTTAGCAACTGTATTCTTTGGTAAGTCCACTATTTTCTTTTATCTGTGATTTGCAATTTCAAGGTTGTTGGTCTTCTGAGATTATATTTTTAAAAGCATGTTGGTGGATGTATAAACTCAGGGTTTTTTATGCAGAAATTGAGGTGACACTCTTGCATAAGATGATACTTATATTTCAATGCTTGTTTCATTTTATGCTTGTAACAATTAAAGCAAAACCCATGACTACTATTTCAAAAGGACAAACAAAATTAAAGGTAAAAATATTGAAGCCAACTCTCAAAATGACCAGGCAGAATTGCACCTCCCATCATTACTAGGTATTCTAGTTGCTGTCTGTGATAGGGTGACAGGAGGGTGGCTTTGCCTCTCTTTCGATGCTGGCCTGAATAGTTCCATCTCCCACTGTTGGGATTGTCTCCAAGTAGCATGTCTGAAAAGATGGCATTTTCCAAATGGTAGAACTGGAGCATTTCCTCCACAAATATTTAACCCATGATTTAAACATGTTATTTGGGAAAATGATTAGGTATTGTGATTCTCAGTGTACTTAATTACTTTGAGCACACAACAGAAAGCTTCTCATCTGTAAACACATTTCTGAAAGTGAATGCTAGAAAATACTAAATTGAAACAGAAAGGAAGAACGTTTTAAAGCCTAATTCACTGTTTCCTTCTTTGACATGGGATCTTCATCAGATAGCAGATACTCAGTAAATGTTATTGTCCTGAAATAAAGGGATATTCAGTATGAAGTAAAAGATAAATTGAATTCCTGAATTGAAGTAAAGCAACCTTTAACTGGGTCAATTATGATCAGTTCTCAACTTACAGTTTAGTATGAGCAGTTCTCCACTGCTCTTAAGCTTTGACCCTTGACTGGCTCATATACACTGTCTTGAAGACTGTAGTATGAAGGAGCTATAATTAAGCAGAAATTGGAAGGAAAAACCATTAAACTCCCTGTGGTGTTCGTCCCTCTTCTTCTTTGACTCTGCCTCTTTCCCTTTTTAGTCTCTTTGTTTAACAGCCCCTTGCTAAGCTTCTTTGTAAGCACCACCTCCCCTGCCTCCTCCACCTCCATCACCTCCCCTGCCTCCTCCACCTCCACCACTTCCTCTTCCTCCTCCACCTCCCCCACCTCCCCTGCCTTCATCCCATTCCCAGTGCCACCCCTATTTCCAGCACTGCTCCCAGGAGGATTTTTCAGTGGTAAACTTGTTCAATCCGGTTTGTATTCCACATACTTGGCCTTTTGAAGGTTTCTTCATTGTGACTATGCGAGAAACGTACTTCTGAAATTCCGTCCAAGTCCGTAAGCTCTACAGTCCTGAGAATAAAGTTCACGCCTGGCAGGAAGGCAGCAGCCCTGGAGGGAAGAACAGATACAATAGTTGAGCAGTATAAATGTGTACTTAGCCACACACTGGAACATTCTTGATTCTCACCTAGAACTCTGGGGCAAGTGAGTCAAAATATTCAAGGCTAATTAATATAACAAATAGGATCTAATTTCACGGAGCCCTTCAGTTTCAGGGGAGTGTTGCTGTTGCTGCTGCTCCTGTTAGCTTGAGGAACACACACGTCAAATTTATCATCACCATTCTTGACCCCTTGCTGTGTATCCAACCTCCAGAACTGTTCTTCATCTTGCATAGCTGAAACTCTGTATCACTTAAACAGCTCCTGCTTCCTAGATCCTTCCAGCCCCTGTAAGGCAGCGTCCTTCCTGTCTTTGCTAAGCTCGGTATTCACCCACAGAGTGTTAGCACTTTCTTGCTTGTCTGTCATCTGTTAGTGCACACTATGGAGGCTTCGACCTTTTAGCTCTAACGAGTAATACCGCTATGAAGATGAATGCAAACCTCTAGTTGTTTAGGCTGTGACTCTTGCATGTTGCACAGTAAATTGGGAGCACAGTTTATGCTGAGGGAATAAAAGCAAAAGATTACAGCAATGAAACAGCTATGGTTTAATAATTGCTTACTTCCTGCTGGACTCTGTACCAAACACATCAGTGGTTTAAACTCTTAGAGAAGAACACTCCCATCCCTGTCTCTTTGTATAAGTGAAAACTGGCTAGGCTTGATAATGCAGGCCTCTAATCCCAGCCACTCCAGAGGCTGGGACCGAAGCCTGTCTGGGTGCAGAGGAAGTTCAGGGCCACCCTGAATAACTTATTGAAATGGGGAGAGGGTGACTTGTGCTAAGTCAGTGTTAGAGTCCTTGCCTGGCATACGTGATAAGATGGATTTGATCTCTCTCTCTCTCCACACACACACACACACACACACACACACACACACACGATACACACACAGACACAAAGTAAAAGTGTTGGTTAATTGGTCCAAGGTCATTAAGCTAATAAGTCCCAGGGATGTCACTCTGAAAAGTGGAGCCAAAACTTGCATTTAGAGAAAGAAAAAAAAATCCAACTGTGTATTGATAACACCACAGCCAAGGTCCTTAGGGAAGAATTCCTTGACTGTGTGTGAGGTAAAATATGGTTTCTCCTTCAGAAGTTTCCGAGGAGGAAGACAGGGACAACAGACAAGCACACGTGGTGTTCCTCTAAGAATTCAAATCAGAGTTACAATATCTACCCTTCCCCTATTGAGGGAAACAAGGAAGGTATGTCTGCGCTATCTACCATTTCCTCTTTGAAATCAAAGTGTTTTGCTCTCCTGGGCTTCTAGAAATAGAAGCTTGAAACATCCTCACTATGAAAACCGTTAACTAGCCATTAGGACCAGCTCTTTGTGGTTAACCTGTAAATCTTCTTGCATACAAACACAACCCTAACTCTTGATATAAGAAATAAATTGTACCCAATGAAACAAACAATAAACAACATTAAAATCAGAACCTATGGGGAAGACCGCTAGCAGGTGGTGTCTGCAAGTGCATGCTTTCACACCCATGGGAGACTTGAGAAGAAGTCTGACAAGTCAGGCTTCACAGTGGACAACCTGCAGGGTCACTTGACCTCCATGTGGGTCACATGGCAACGATTGTCCAGCACAAGCACAGGTGCTTCAAACAGAGCCCAGGCAAATGACTAATCAGGTATGCATATCTTTTTCCCCACAGAGGTCTGCAGATAAGGTCAATATTAAACTAACATTTTTTATTCTATTTGCCACCATTTTTGGCAGGAGAGTGATTTAATTTTAAACCAAATTATTACATGGAAACATCCTTGCTTCCTCAATGTTCCTTACAAATTGCTGCTCTGCAAAAAGCAATTCAGCTTCACCCAAGACAGAATATATTCAGTAACAAATGAAACACCAGCCAACGTGTTTTCAAAAGACCCCAATTCTGCAAACCAAACAGAAGAGGGAGCTATCCATCTGGAAATCAAGAAGTCCTTCAAAAACAAGTCAAATAAATGCTGGGGAAAATTCTTGTAACTGAGTCTTATTTAGTATTTATTCATAGCAACATTTATAAATTTTCTAGAACATTTTAAATGAATACAGAAAGTAGCAATAAAGAAAAAATCACTAGAGGCAAAACCTTTATAAGCCCACCTGAAAAATACATGCACATTTTATGGTTTATCTCACATTTCATGCCAAAACATATACTCAGAGTATTCCCTCCCTAAAATAATTATTAATAACAATAATTAATAATAGTAATAGTAATAATAATGTGATATTCTCAGACCATGAAGTCCACTCATATTACCTTCCTAGAGGTTATGATCTTAAAATGAAAGCCCGGCTTTAAAATTGAGAACATCTGGAAAATTATGGCAAAAAAAGAAAGAAGAAAAGCTGCTGTACTGCATTTGTCTTGAAAATGCTATGTTATAAAATTTACTTATTATATTTGAAAAGGAAAAAACCGTTTTGTTCCGCAATTTGTTGCAACATCTCAAAGTTCATGAGGTTATGACCCCCCCTTTAAGAAAGCATCTCCCACCACCTGCAAATACCCTAGGAAAAGCAGTTGGAAACAATAAAACACGTGCTAGTTAAGGGTTACCAGGGAAACGGTTCTGGTTCACCAATCAGAAAGCCTGCTCTTCCCAGTGGCTTTGTCCTAGAAAGACGCGCGCCAGCTGTTACTGAATACCCATTGTTATAGGTCATCAGGAAATCGCAGTCAGCAGGCAACCCAGCCCCGCTGGAAGTTTATTCCTCATATTTGTTCATCACCAGGGCAATTCTCCACCTTTAAAACATCCTCTTAGGCCGGGTTAACAAAATACACCCTGCCCGTGCAGAATCATTTAAAAGAGACAAAGAGAAAAAAAAAAAACTTTTTTTCCTCAGCAAACAGGTTTCTTCCTCATTTCAGTTGCATAACCCTGCCCGGTGTCAAAAGCAGGGCAAATCTCTGAAACCCCTGTCGGACTGGGAGCTGTTCTCCTTCCCTTGATTGGCCGCTAAGAGACATGCCCTGCACTCTTCAGACGCCACGAGTTTTTTCAGACCACCCCTAAAAGGATGTTAAAAATCACTGGTGACCCCCCATGGAGGACAGATCAGTGTTGTTGGCAAAGGAGTGGGCTCTACTGCTTTTGGCTGGAGTCACCAGTAAGGAGAAGTGAGAGGTCAAAGCCCTAGGTCCCTTCCTCATCTAGACACGCCAGAAAAGTTCCACTTATCAGATTTATATCTTTATGGATTTAATGATATAAACAGGATGTAATATATAGTTTAATAATATAGATGTGTGTTTAGATAAGTGAATGAATAAAGCAATAATATAAGTGGTATACTAGAAAAATTGAGGATATTTAGTTATCGCAAAGCACTTGAATAACTCAGGAAGCAATATCTTGTGATGTGACTGGATCATTTATAATCGTATCTGTACAATGCAAGTCTAGGCCACTAACAAACAGCATTTATTAAAAAGAAGTAAAGTTGGCATGCTAAGAAAGAAGAAAAAACTGAGCCAAATAAAATGTTCAATTCAAAATATGAAATAAAAATAACCAGAGCACTGGGCCAGCAACAGGAAAGAGGATAGCCCTTTTTCACAGGAAACTGTGATAGCCCTGACCCACCTGTAACCGTAACCGCTCTAAGTACCAATGGTCTGCACACATCAATTAAATGGCAAGATTTGCTGAGAGTAGATAGCTACAGCCCAACTATTTTTGCCTATAAGTACCTCTTTAAATATCAAAAGGAACAGATGAAAAAGTGAAGTTGTGGAGAAGGATATGTCATCCTAACACCAATCAAAAGAGAACACAAATGGTTAAAAAAAAAGAGTCTTGCCGGGCGGTGGTGGCGCACGCCTTTAATCCCAGCACTCGGGAGGCAGAGGCAGGCGGATCTCTGTGAGTTCGAGACCAGCCTGGTCTACAAGAGCTAGTTCCAGGAAAAAAAAAAAAAAAAGAGTCTTCACAGCAGTAGAAGTTACAGCTTGGGAAAAGGCATGATGTAATACCCTCTGAAAGGACACACAGTATAAATACTGTATGTAGGTGAGTAGCAACAGAGGACCAGGCATGCACGGGAAAAGCTGATAAACGTGCAAGGGTAACTGGATTCAGCTGGAGACCTTCATGGTCCTTTGTCAGAAATGAACAGAACCAATGTTCAAAAAATCATAAGGACAGAGTTGAACTTGACAACATCATCAACAGTGAACATCAATAGACACTTTGTTCTAAAGCCACAGACTGAACATCCTTCTCAGGCTCGCATGCACCATACTCCAATACAACACTTTCTGAGCCATAAAACACAACTTGAAATTTGTAAAGGCATATATCACATGATTTTGCCATAGAGAATCCAACTAAAAATTCCTAACAGTTATAAAAATTAAACTTTGGTATTAATGCAGTTCTCACTAACCCATGGCTCATTAAATAAGTGCCACAAGAAGTTTTTAAAAATCTAAAATAAAAATAAAAAATGAATATATATAAATAAAAATATGACTCATGAAACATTTCAGTATAATTGAAAGCAGTATATAGAGGGAGATTTTAGGAAATTCACCTGAAAGGAAACTACAAACAGAAAAATTAGATCTAAGGTGAGAATAAAATAATTTTAAAAATAGAGCAGAAATAAATGAAATTGAAAAATGAAAATCAGTAGGGAAGTTCGATGAAAACAAAAGCTGGTTCCTCAAAAGGATCAAGAAAAATGATCAATCTCTCAACATATTAAGAAAAGAAGTAGAAATGTAAGATATAAAAGATGAGGCATTATTACAAATAGCATAGACAATAGAGGGTAATAAATAGATAGGATTCACTATGTCCCCACAAACTTGATAATCTAGATCAGTGGTCCTCAATTTATTGGTCACAACCCCTTTGGCAAACCTCTACCTCCAAAAATATTTACATTATGATTCAAAACAGTAGCAAAATTATGAAGTAGCAACAAAATAATCTTATGGCTGGGGGTCACCACAACGTGAGGAACTGTATTAAAGGGTCACATCATTAGGAAGGCTGAGAACCACTGCTCTAGATGAAACAGAGCAAATTACTTGAAAGATACAAACTGCTAAAGCTCACACAAGAAGAAGCCCATCAGAATATCCTACGCCAATCACTGAAACTGAAGCAATAAAAAAAAAAAAAGAAAAAGAAAAACAAAAAATAGCCGGGCGGCGGTGGCTCACGCCTTTAATCCCAGCACTCGGGAGGCAGAGGCAGGAGGATCTCTGTGAGTTCGAGACCAGCCTGGTCTACAAGAGCTAGTTCCAGGACAGGCTCCAAAGCTACAGAGAAACCCTGTCTCGAAAAACCAAAAAAAAAAAAAAAAAAAAAAAAAAAAAAAAAAAAAAAAATGAAACTGAATCAATAAGTCATAGCCTAACAAACAGAAAACACATGTACCAGACAGGTTTCCTGGTGACATCTACCAAATCAAAAAAGACATTGTATCCATTCTTTGAAATATCTTGCAGAAAATAAAGGCAAAGGGAATATCGTCTCACTCCATAAAGCTAACAGTATCCTAAAATCAAAACTACCCAGGGGTTGCCAAAAATAAAAACAATGGAAGAGTGCTTCAGATAAGCAGATGTGAAAAAAAATCAACAAAATATTATCAGATTATATAACCATGCATGTAAAAAATTGTACTCCTTGATCAACTGCAATTTATCACATTTATGTGAGACTCCTTCAACATATAAAAAATTATTAGCATGGCAAGCTAAAGAGTAAAAAAATCATGATTATATCAGGAGATACAGAAATAGTATTTAACAATATTCAATATTTCATTCCAGGTAAACTGTCTAGACTAGAAGGAGTAGAATTTTTTTAACTTTATAAGGAACATCTACAATATACTTGACATTAACTCTTGGTGAGGAAAAGTTTGAAGTATGACTGCTGAAATCAAGAAATAAGACAAGAACATCCTGTGAGTGTTGCCTTTTGACATTGTAGTACATGATTTAGTAAAAATCATAGCAATGTAATAGAACAAGAAAATGAGAGGGAAGGTATACATATTTTAAAGAAAGAAGTAAAATTGTTTACTCTGTGGATAACAGGAGCATCTAAGTAGACAGCCTGTAAGAGCCATAGAGACTTCTGCTGCTAATAAGCAACCATTGAAAAGGTGCAGGAAATAATCAGCTGGTTAATCAGCAATTGACAGTGGAATTTGTAATTAACATATTACCATAGCCATCAGAATTCTTCCAATGAAATGTTGAGCTATAAATTTAACAAAATGTTGCAAGATCTATATGAGCAAAGTACAAAATTCTGATGAGTGATAACGACATTAGTTATGGGATGAGGTTTCATGTTCATGAATACAAAGATTTCACATTTCCAAGGTGTTATCTCTTGTTTTTCTTTGACCTGCATAGTCAAAACTTCATGTTTCTAAAAGGCTAAAGATCCACAATAACAATTCAGTGTTAAAAGAAAACCAAACTTGATGACTGGTACTGAACAAATGCAATACAGCTGCACTAAATCAGACAAGACTATACTGGTGGAAGAATAGACAGGTCATTAAAACCGAACAGAAATGCACACAAACACAGCAAACTCAACTTTGACAAATCAATAAATGTTACACAGCGGAGAAAAGATAGTCTTTTCAAAAATGTTGCTGGAAAAAGAAATGGACATTCTATGTGGAAAAACAAGAGTCTAGACACAGATCTTTCAATCTTCATGAGAATTAAGAATTAACTCAAAATAGATTGTAGACAAAATAAATAATGCAAAACTGTAAAAATTTCTAGGAATAACAACATAAAACCTAGACGGCCTTCTTTTTTAGGTCTAACACCAAAATCATGACCCCTGAAAGAAGTGATAAACAGGACTTCACTACAAACTTAAAACTCTGCCTTTCAAAATGTAATGGCAAGGGACTGAGGAGGGAAGACAGAAAGAATAAAAAAAGCTATATGTGATATAGTAGTATTACCCAAAATATACAAAATAACTCTTAAAACTCAGTTTTAAAGTGGCCCTCACTAAAAAGCAGAAAGAAAAACCCAAATCAGCATTTTATTAAAGAAGATGTATGAAGCAAACATAAAAATATTCAACATCATATGTCACTGGGGACTCGTAAATGGAAACAATGGAGTAGTGCAATTGGGATGGCCAAAACCCCTTATAACACTTATAACACCAAATGCTTGAGAAGATTTAGAAAATGGGATATCTCATTCACTGCTGGTAGGAAAGCAAAGCTGTACCACCACTTATAAGAGAGTATTCCAGGGTCTTTTGATGCTACACATATGGTCATTCTATAACGCATAAATCGGACTGTAGATATTTACCCAGAGAGAGTGGCAATGTGTCCACACAAAAACTCAAACTCAATGTTCATACTACTTCTAGCCATAATCACAGAACCGGCATGTAATCAAGATCATTTTTTAGGATATAAATGAATAAACTCTGATATTTGGTGAGTTATCAACTGTGTAAACATGGAAGAAACTAAGTATATATGATTATTATTAAATGAAGAAGCTAATATAAAAAGAGTGCATACAGTTATATGAGTCCAATAATAAGACCGAGGAAAGGTAAGAATGGTGGGGACAGTAAAGAGATCAGTGAGGACCAGGAGGTAGAGGGAAATGGGTAGGCAGAGCACACATGGCTGTAGAGCAGTGAGAGGATTCTATAAATTCTGTAGAGTACCATACTACTAGACATGTACGCTACTTTAAACCCCAGAGATGAGCCCTAGTGAAAGCTGTGGCTTTGAAGTAATGTCCACATGTCCATAGTATACGCGCATCCACTGTAAAGACTGTGCCACAGGGGTGAGGTGTCAGTAGTGGGTAAGGCTGTATGTGGGCAGAGGAAGCACACAGTAACTCTTTGTACTTTCTGTTCAATGTTGCTCTTAACATAAAACTGTTCCAGAAGATACTTTTAAGAGAATTCTCCTCCAAAGCTACAAAGAAACCCTGTCTCAAAAAAAAAAAAAAACCGAGAGAGAGAGAGAGAGAGAGAGAGAGAGAGAGAGAGAGAGAGAGAGAGAGAGAGAGAGAGAGAGAGAGAGAGAAATTCTCAAATCCACATCTTAGAAACTTTGGGTTCAGGATATCTTGGTTGGAGCTTTAAAACCTATTTCATAGTCCAACACACTTCTGCTTCCCAGCCAGACTTGAGAATTACCAGGTAAGTCTTGTTGTGAGAGTTCAAAATGCACATTAAAGCATTCGGCTCCTCAGGCTGTCAACCTGTGCTTGGGACAGTCTTGTGAATGCCTCTGTACTGATATGCTAATGGCAGATAATGCTTATATAGCAAAAAATGTGCTTTTATAGAGGGTAAATTCTAACTAATCTTAGTTAGGATCTTAGTTAATCTTTAGTAGGAATATAGGCTACTAAAATTATGAGGTACCCCAAAACTTTGCCTCAGCCATGCCTTCACATGAATCTATAAAAACCAAATTGTTACAGGAAAACAAAAGCCAGGAACATAATAGCAAGCAAGAGAGCACAGCTGAAAACAAGACAGTGAGGGTTCTAAACTCAGTTCTCCTTCAAGAGGACAAGTGCGTGTCAAACCATGCCCCACAAGCACATGGAGGACAAAAGGCAACACAGACAAATGGTTGCAGAAGTCTCATCTTTCTTCCATAACTGAGGTGTCCTGTTCCCCATCTTTAGAGGTTAGAGGAACAAACTGTTCAGAGTTTGAAGCACAAGCCCCTGCCACTCCTAATTTTTTTCTACGCAGCCCAAAACGATGTAATGCTTACATACGCTCTCTCCCTCCTTCCCCCACTCTGATAGCATGGGTCTCCCTTAGAGCCCAGATGTTTTCTATCTTTCCAGGCTGCAGTTATTTCAACACATGACTTCAGCTGCACTCACATCAGATCAGGCCACCTGCTACATCCTCTGAACACTTAAGAGAGATTTGATGTTAAGTCTGTATTTATGGTTTATTTGGAAAAGCCAGAATACAATTAAGAGGGTGCTTTTAAAATCATCCCGAGGTCCAAGGATGTGTACAGGGCAGATTGGTAGATAATCAAGATACTGTGTCATGTAAACACAATCAAATCCAATTTTGTGAATCATTATTGCATAAATTTGGATAGAACCCAGTAGTTAAAAATTTCTAAAATATAATTATATGTTTGGAAGGCATAATATTATTGAACTTTTAAAAGATTATTAATTTTCCCTCTAAACCAATGATTACTCAAATTTTCCATTAAAACATACCTTAATATGTGACTAAAAATATGAAAACATTTATTTCCTGAATTTCAAGTTTTTTTATATTATCTTGTCTGAAATCAAATATGTTTACCCTGATATCAATAAATGCAACTATATGTGTGTGTGCCCCTTTTACATAGTAGATATTTGAAATAAAACACTTCAGTGAATCAATGAACCGTCAGTAGTAATTGCTTATTAACACTCTCTATAGGACTGGCGCTAAACTATATGCTGGGATACAGCAGGAATGAAATGCTCCACATTTCTATTCCGATAAAATAATGAAATAATTGGATAGTTAACAGGGAGAAAATGGTTCCATGAGCAAAAGCTGCCAGCACTGCAGAGTTAATATTGTGATATTCCCAAGTTGGGCTGTACTATGAGTAAATACTGCACATTGTGCGTTGTTTCAACTCTTTAGCAATTAGCCACAGGCGGTGTGACTTATAAGGTGTTACTAAGTAAAAAGAGAGACAGGGAAAATGAAAGTGACAAGCGTCTCCTCTTGCACTCTTCCCGTGGTTTCCTAGGTATATCTACAAATGAAGAAGGATGTGAAGAAATCCAACTGCAAGTTCTAACATACAGGCTGCCTGAAACTTCAAGACACTGCATGGCTGCGAGGCATGCTGTGCATCATTACAGGTAAGACTGGATGCACTTGCTTCTCACTTTGGACTTCTCTGCAGAGATAAAGGCAGGAGCAGATAATGGCTTCTGTCCCACTCTTCTGGTTAAACCCCATCTATTAACCCTTACTTCCTATCTAATGTCAATTATTCACAAATATATTTTAGGATCTGGCATAACCAGAAGGGTCATTGTAGACCGAATAACTGTTTTACACCTCAGTGGAGGACTGAGAAATCTCTGCAGGCAAATGTGATGTCACTGAAGAAATCACACACTTACCTGTAGAGATTCTTCAGTCTGCCAACATCAAGCATCAGACCACTTTATCAAACTGTGATTTTTTTTTCTATCTCAAGTGCTTTGGCTTGTAACAAGCCTGGTAAAGAGCCAAATGATAGCTAGTTTGCTGAACTTTGACTTTATCTTAGAGGACTACGTGGCTCGTGATAGGTCAGACTCACCAAATTAAACTGTAAAATGAAAAGTTTGTAGCCTGACTTAGAGCAGTGGTAATCCAGGTGTGATTGCCTACTCCTCACATCATCTGGGAATCAGCCAGAAATGTGAGCTCTCACTCTAATGCCGAAAAATCCTCAGTCAGGACCTCCAAATGCGCCCAGCAATTGGCAGCCAAGTAATGCTGGCTGCTGGTCCAGTTTGTGACCACTGACTAGAAGAAGAAAAAAAAAAGTCATAGCCAGAAAACTGAACTCAAAAGAATCTTCTCACACTAAATAAGATGTGAAAAATGTCCTAGTTAGGTTTCCGCTGCTGTGATAACAGCAGCCAGAAGCAGCCTGTGGAAGGAGAGGGTGTTTGGCGTCAATGTCCTGCTCTCTGTCCATCACTGAGGAACTCAGGTAGGAGCAGATGCAGGACCCATAGGGAAAACTGCTTACCGACTTCTTCCCAGGTTCACATTGGCTCCCTTTCTTATACTCCTGTGACTACCTACTCAAGGGAGAGACTGCCACAGGGAGCTGAGCCTCCCCACATCAATCAAGAAAATGCCCCATGGACACTCCCAAAAGCCAATCAGATGAGGAGAATTCCTCAGTTGAGAGTCCCTCTTCCTAGATATGTCAATGTGTGTGTCAAATGGACAAAAACTAACCAGACCAAAAAGGCTGACAAACTATAATACAGTCATAAAACTACTGTCTCAAATGCATAGTCTTTAAAATAGTCATCTTAATAATATGCACAAGCTTTAATAAGGGAAAGTTTTACCTTACATTAGCTCTTACTTAGTCAATGAGATTACAGAACTCTCCTGTCTTAGAAATAAAGAGTTAAGAAATCCATTAGAAGGCGAAAACGTTGTAGTCTGGGAGGTTTAAAAGAATACTGACATCATTCAAGTTGTGAGCCATAATTCTTATTAGATTGTATTGCTACATTCTTCACACAGCTTTGGAAAGTTATTCCTAAGGTCACAAAATATGCACTTAGCCTGCACACAGAGAAGGAAAATGCTTTTACAATGAAATTATTTCAGCCTGGCCCAATAATATTTGAAAGACTCAAGACTTATTTTCTATGTAATATATCTTGGCAAAATAAATGATGACTTTCTGTGACCGCCTTTTTCAGCATTCTCTGTAGTCTGCCCCATAAACAGTTAAAATTTGGCAGTAGGTGATATAGTAAGGAAACTTGGTATATTAAGAAAATTTCCTTTGTGTTTTGATACTATAAGATTCCATGGCTGAAGGGTAAGTTATAATTGAACATGGTCTCCGACAACAATGGGTAAATTACATAATTTGTGTAATACACATCAGAATGTGGTTTCTAAACGATTGGTATGCCCATTAACCAGTAACCCCTGGTAGTTTGTTAATAATTCATCTTCCATTTCATTCTTCACCAATTTATTTTTGATTATTTGTGGACCACACCAATTTCCCATGATGTGATGGAAAAAAATGTAACAACCAAGAATTGAATTAGATCACACACAAAGCATCAACTTACTCAGATCAGGATAATGAGGTTTGACTCATTCACTAAAAAGTGAGCGTTCAGTTATTCCCAGAGTCCACATTCAGTGCTGGAGGTCAGCAAGGTGTTTTAGAGGACACTGGGTCAGCTCAGGGAGTGCCTTAACATTGACGAAAATCGAGAGGTTACCTAAATACTAGACTTCTTGACTTTCAATGAATCCAAACCAACTCAACCTTTCTGCTGTTGCTGTGGTTCCAGACGGTATTTGATGATGTAAGAAAGCAAAGGCTAGCCATTGTACACAATTGATATACAAAATCTTTCAAAACTCGGGATTCTACTAGAGACAGCAACAATGTCAGAGCAACGCTAGAAATCGAGCACAGTACTACAACTACTGACATGAACATCTAACGGATACTATAGCGTGGAGCATGCCGTACATTGAATCTGCCTTCGTTTTCTCACAAACACAATAAAGGTATTATGAAGACACAATAAAGGTCATACTTTAGGGATTCAAGAGGTGAGTCAGCAGTTAAGAACACTGGCTATTTTTTCAGATGACCCAAGTTTAGTTCCTAGCACCCACATAATCACTCACAACCAACAGTAACTCCTATCCCAAGCTTTCCAACACCCTTCTCCAGCACCCAGATATGCATCTGGTGCACAGACATATATACAAGCAAAACACTTGATACATAGAAAAGAAATAATTTTTAAAAGAGTACTATTTGATTAAGAAATTAAGGTTTAAAATGGGAAGGAAGAGATTATGTAAGTGTATATGACTCAGTATTTTAGACAAAATGCTATAGAAGAACAAGGAAGAACTATGGGCCAGAAAATCTGGTTAAGTATCAGATACCTCTACTTAATTTCTTTGGACTAAATGCCTTAATATTTAAAACAAGCAAGATATTATCTATTCTATTTATGTCCCATTTCTGAAGAAAACTCTGATCAAAAAATGTGGAATGTTGTTTTTGAGTTTGGGGTGAACCAACAGGCTTTGGGGATGGCCTAGATTCAGGCTATGTCCAGTCATTGTAGATTACATTCAGACAAATGAAACCACAAGAGAAAGGATGCCAATGGGAGAGTTAATCAGTCTCCCTTGGTGCCTTCTAAATATAACTTTGTCTTTCCTCATCACCCTTTCAGGTCCTGCTCCTTGTCTCTGTCCGGGTGATCCCAAGATCCTGGCTTCTCTTGAAGAACTGTACCAGGTGAGTCCACAAGGGGTGTCCTCTTCTTCTTCCAAGGGATACCAGGGTTTTAACAAGCGTCTAATTGAAGTATGTCTCAGAACCACAACATTCAGATCTGTAAAGGTATATATACTGTGGCTTTAATAGAATTAATTGTCAAGCACTGATCATGCTGGACCTCACATGCACAGCCCCTTTGATCCTTGCAATAACCTAATCTGAAGCTTGACTGTTAAAGGTCCTATTTTAAGATTAGGAAAATGAAAAGCCTAGATGTTAAATACCCCCCTCACATTTCTGGGCGGTGGTGGTGCACCCCTTTAATTCCAGCACTTGAGATGCAGAGACAGGAGGATCTCTGTGAGTTTGAGGCCAGCCTGGTTTACAAGAGCTAGTTCCAGGATAGGTTCCAAAGCTGCAGAGAAACACTGTCTCAAAAACCAAATAAATAAATAGGTGGATAGATGGATAGATAGATTGGTAGATAGATAGATAGATTGATTGATTGATTGATTGATTCCTCCATATCTTCACTAAGACTTGACTGTAAAACCTAAAGGTAAAGTAGACCTAGGTAATACAGCTACTTACCCAAAACTATACATCTTTTCTTGTACCATTAGCCACATTCCTATATTTACTTAAAATTGCCTATATCTGTTTGAAAAATGTAATAAATAGCTATTCAATTTGTCATAGCTAAATAGTTCATTGAAAAGCAAAGCTATTAAGTTATAATCCATTGTCTGATGTCGACAACCCTAAGGTCTAATAAATTCTAGATCTATGAATACTTTAACCAAAATATAAAAATGATAAAATCAACTGTCTGCTACTAAAAAAAAACAGTAAAACATAAAATTTACATCTTATGAAGGAAATTCTTTCTCCATTCCTAATGTTACTGACAATTTAAAATCAAGTTTAAACAAATTGTTAATATCTTCCAAACATCGTGGGAATCATCATTTGGAGTGTTCATAAAACAAGACTGCTTTAACCTTCATAAACAAATAAATGTGGCACAATCACTACTAATCATCAAATTTACATATCAATGCACTCTGTGTCCTATAGAGTTTTTGGTAAATGACTTTGTTTCCTGTGCTAGTGGTCATGCACCACTGATGGCAGCCACAGAGGGGCTCACAGACTATGACTTGCCAGGATATAATTACACACAGAGTGAAATCTACTCTATTAGTATGCACCGTTAATCACCAGACTTAGTTTTTAGTAGTAACATTCTCAGAGCAAAAGAAGACACGGCTCTTTGTTACTTTTATCAAAGGAACAGCCCTTTTATACGCTCTCGAATTCGGTTATTTGTTTCCCTTCTTATTTCTGTTTTTCATCATTTTTCTCTTTCTCCTCCCCTCTTCAACATCTGCAAAACCCAGGGCTGTGTGGCTGGGGACAACGGAGGAGAAGAGCGAAACAATTTCAGTGATGCATATCACTAACACCCATCAAATGTTCTCTCAGGAGACTCCAGCCAGGAAATTCAGAAGAACTAGAAGTTGTATTTCTTGTAGAAGTTATTGCTTTGAGGGATCATGATAAATAATATTAAAAGGCAACATATCAGCATTATCATTATTGACAAATACTTGCTGAGTACAGGATGTACTTACAGCAGTGCCAAGAGTAATATATATGCTTAAAAGCTTGAGGAAACGTGCTCCTTTGTGAAAATGGAACTCCTCTCTGGACTTTAATATTCTGCTCTAGTGACTTTAGGGTGTGTATGAAATTATCTCTTATTGTATGTTAATTATACATTATATAGATTTGAGAGAATTTTTTATGAGTTTAAAGTGTTTACTCTGACTCATCTTTTAAAACAAACCATATTCTCACTTTACGGTTAAGCTGTCTTAACTGGTAAAATTTATGTTTAGTTGTCCGTATAGGAAGGATACAAACTCATTTAAGGAACTCAGCAGGTGAGAACTATGAGAAATGTCCTCTTCCTCGACCTGGGTAGTAGTTACGGGGTGTGCTCATTTTATGATCATTTGTCAAACTATGTACTAACAATTTCTGTGTTTTAGTTTGTCTTTACTGCAACTGGATAACTTAAAAATATGTTTCTGAAGAATCTTGGCATCCTTTCCTCTAAAAACACACAATCAAAAAAGCCTGAGAGTTTACTATCTGTCTCCTAGGAGCCTCGTTGGTTTTTCTACTGCTGTGAATTTTTCAAGTCCCAGCTTAAGAGATAGTTTCCCAGCATCAACATTCAGGCACCAGATCGTCTTCTGTCAGCTCCCACCTCTACCCTTGCATAGAAACTTTCTCCCCTAGATGCCCCCTATCTTCTCTGTGAAGTCCTGGACACTCCTTAATATCTTCACAGTGATGCAGAATGATACTTCTTACTCACAGAACCATCCCTAACCTCCCTTTGCTACTACCCACAAAGGACCTAATGTCCTTTCACAGTGCTGGGCTGGGAGGCTTTCTCCAGATCTTCCTTACAATTGTCTTTTTTTATATATATTTGGAGGTCATATTGTCCTCATTTATTGCACAGTTGTTTATTGTCTTAGTCTTTAAGTTAAATAGGTATTGAGAATTATTACAATTGTCTTTATAATTACAAAAATAGCTATGCCTTCTAATTCTCATACAGAACTACACACACACACACACACACACACACACACACACACATTAGTGCTTCTCTAAACAAGTTCCCTGTGGTTTTGTAACTACATAGAAATATATTACCATTAAACATCCCCCCACTTTCATTTGATTTCTTCAAAAATACGATTTCTTCAAGAATCTTTATGGAGTTGTTGAAAAGATTGAATAAGATAATCTACAAAAATTTAGTGCAAAGTGAGGTCCATGGTGTTCACTCATTGAAGTATCTTTGAGTGCAAATGTAGTGTGATTCAATATCAGACATTGTTGGACACTTCATGTAAATGGTCATATTTAAACTTCTAGCAATTCTGTCGGACATATTTTTGAAGCCCTGTCTTTAAGTGAGAAAGTTGAGCATTTGTAGGTAGCCAAGCCCTTTTTTCTGGGACATTAACCAGTTAAATAGATTGGTGGGGAAACATTTGTTTCTAAATAACCACACTCCTACAAGTTCTGAATCTTCCCAGACTAAACACTGACACTCATACCCTCAATGAGATACATGGAGTCCCAATTGGCTATTGTGAAAATTCCCAAGAAAACTCAAACCTGGCATCTGCTGTAAAGGGCTGACAAAGGGTAAGTCATCTTCTCTAAACAGCATCCAACCATGTTGTTTTTAAGACATTTGTTTGCTGCTTTCAAGTACCTAACCACCTTCCGTTCCTGGTGTGTGTTGATTAAGAATCTCTTCCATCCTTCCAAAGTACCCTCCTAGAAAACTGAGGCTACAGTTCCTCTTCTATTGCAATACTCTAAACAAGATTGAATTCTAAATACTCTGCTAAAAATTCCCAGGCTTAACTTCCTTTTTGTTGCTATGGGTAGAGTCTACCAAAGAAGGTAAGTCCAGCCTGATTGAGCCACTGTGACTATAATCCCCTGAGACAGCAGACGAGCTCTTCTCGCTTCAGTTACTTGTTGCTATGTCTTTGGTCTCCAAAGCCTTCAAAATATTCTTTCTTTTATTAAGAAAGAGAAGCCCATCATAAGAGCCTAGTTGCACAGGCAACCCATAATGACAAATCTAATAACAATTTTCTCTCTCTAATCACGTGTGCCACTTTCATTATCCAACTTCATCATGCCTGTTCTTTAAAAAGTTCTGTATTCAACTGCTTATCTTCCAGTTGGGAGAAAGCAATGGAACCATTGAATTAGAAGTGGCCATTTGGGGGGCTTTGTAGCAACTAAACTCGATGAAGGTAAAGCTTATCTATGAGGACCATCCCTTGTACCTGCAACACTTCTCTGCTGTTAATTGTGACTACCTACTCAAAAATGTCTTCACCATTCAGAATACGGAAAGCATGCCAATAGGAAGCTCAGCTCAAAGGCAGTTCCGGCTTTGGCCTTGGGCTGTATACCCACCCACTCATGCACACAATGACTCAAACTCACTTCTCATAATGTCTTATCTCTCCACACCACGCTCCACGAATCCCTTCCTCTATTCATAATCACTGCAGTCCTGATGCTCCTCCATCTGACCTTCTCTTCCCCCAAAATCCAGAAGGTATGCGCTGGATAAACAAACAAATTCATAGACCAAGATAGATGTATTTAGGGCAGCTTTACCGAAATTCGGCTTTGAGCTCATGTTTAACAAAATTCCAGCCAAAATGTTCATTTGCCACTGCAGCTAAATATTTTCCTAAAATCTGTCTGAAGCCAAACATTTTCTGAATGCCTACAAGGCTACAAAAATAATAAATAGTATCTGCCTCTCTCTCTCTCTCTCTCTCTCTCTCTCTCTCTCTCTCTCTCTCTCTCTCTCTCTCTCTCTCTCTCTCTCTCTCTCTCTCTTTCTCAAACCTTGGAGAATCCAGAGTTTCAATCACAGAAAAAGCAAGAAGACAAGGTAAGAAGAAGTCAGGCTTGGGAACGGCTGCCGCATGCACAGTCTCTCCAATTGAGTGCATGAGGGAGATGGCATGTCACCACGGTGCCAAGAAACATGGGCAGAGTCCATAGGGAAGCTGAGGATGTGCTGTGAGCCTGTTACTTAGCTGCGCTTCTTGCATAGCTTTTTCTAGGTTTTCTCTCTTTGTTTTAATTTCCAAAAGAGTTTGCAACAGACAACTAAATATGCCCAAAAGAGCACAACCCTAACACTCACATGGGTTAAATATCCAATCACCTGAGATATTCAGAACTTAGATCCAAGGCTTAAGGACAGACTGGATCTCTATCATCTCCGATGATAAGTGTTCAAATCTAAAAAGAAGTGAAAATAAATTGTGAATATAGTTTGGAGCAGCTCTAGGTGCCTGGTGTAGTTGTGAGAAACGATGAGAATCAAGCAAACCCAGAGTCTCAAAATGCAGAAACAGAGACACTTCTTGCCCTACATGGTACTTCACCCTGATGCCCCAGGAAGAGCCTGGCATCTCTAGCAAGGCACACAAGTGGTTCTAAAAGTTTTCTACAGCAGGAAAAGAATAAAGAAGACAGATGCACACACATGCAAATGGAACATAGCTATGTTCTCTGACATTTAGATGTTGAAAATTTGAGGACACAATAGCAAAAGTAATTCAGTTAAACCAGCACACAGTAGCAAAATTAAAACCAAATAAATTTAATGTTTACTGAGGGTATATGTATGATATTATCTTCTAGATAACACTTTTCCACACATATTAATTTCGTTTTTTACAGTCTCATAGACAAGTATTAACAAAGAACATGAGGTGTCAATACATAAAATAATTTCCCTTAAAGCCCAAGTCAATAAGCATTACCTCTAAGAATCACAACCATGGTCTACCTTAGTCCAAAACTTGGATGTTTCTCAGCACCCTGAGCTCCAGTCCATAGCCAAACAGCAGGCAGAATTCCTTCTAAGTTTTTAGAAGGTGTTCAGATCATTCTAACTTTGAAAGAAAATGGCAGTGCCTTCAAGAAAATTGTCATCAGCTGACAGACTCAATAACTGAATAGAAATTTCTTAATTACACTGAGGTGCAAATCTATAGAAACTCAAATAGAATTAAGGTCATAAGTGTACACATTTGGGGAATCCCCAAGACATCTTTAGAAATGGCTTCCTATAATAGGTAACTTTTCAGAATACTTGAGCAGAGTATGAACAATGGTGCACCAGTCAGCTCCTTGGTCATCCTCTCTGTTCCTGTTTGCCATTGTCTGTCTGGCCTACGGTTTGTCTGTCCACATTAGTACAGCTTTGATAGCTAAGCTTTATATCAGTCTTTGTCTTTTTAGTACCCACAGCAACAATCCAGTCAGGTGGGCAAGGCGGCAGAGCGTGTGTGTGTGTGTGTGTGTGTGTGTGTGTGTGTGTGTGCTTCACCTCAGACACTTGCTCTCCTCCAGTGGAAGCAGGAGCCTGACCTAGGCTTCCATTGACCGCCAGCCCTTTCTCCTCCCCCATCAGCAAACAATGCAGTATTTCTGTCTATCACTTTTTCTTGTGATGATTTCTAGCACCAAAAGGCACATCTTAATCATGCAACCATTTCACAGTCATTCTTCAATGTCTCTGACATTTAAGCCAAGATTAAGAGAAAGCCAGAACCATTATTCATGTTGATTTGAACTTGTTTCTGGTTCAGTTTGCTTCTCTTGAGAGAATAAAGCATGAGAAACGACAGGGTTTTTGTTTTGGTTTTTGGATTTTTTTTTCTTTTTGAATAGGGTATAATCTTCTTATATTTGAGTCTAATTTCATTACTAAAAATAAACTTAAAATTACGTTTTATTTATGAACTTTAAAAATCGTTTTGAAGGTATAAAAACAAATCTGTGCCTGAGTTTCAATACATCACAGTGGTCTCTGTATGCTATTTTTGGGGAAATTCATATGAAGAACTTCTAGGGGAGGGGGATGCCCACAGAGGCCAGAAGATGCCTTGGAACTAGAGTTTCTTGTGGTTGTGAGTCTCCAAATGTGGATTCTGAGAACCAAAGCAAGTCGTCTGCAAGAATAGCAATTGCTGAAAAATCCCCCAGTCTCTTCACATTATTTTAGACAAGGTTTCTCACTGGGCTTGAATTTTGCTTACTGACTAGACTAGGAAGGTAGTCAATATGCCTCAAAGATGCACCTGTTCCCGCCACCTCAGGGCCATTTTTCCAGCTCAGCAATTTTATCAATTTTCAGTTATTCAATGACAAATTATAAACTGGAATTCTACAGGACTTTACAGAATTATAGGATTCATGCGGTTCAACACCATTTTATTTAATTCAACAATTTTTTTATTTAATGCTCATTAAGAGTCAGGTGTATCAATGCTCAGAGTTTGAACATATAAAAGGGTATGAACACAGCCTCCTTATGTAGAAGTCCACAGTCTAGTGAAAGAGGTATTTTAATTTATTCTTTCTTTTTATTTATTCAATGTGTCTTTCACTTCATGCACCTTGATCCCATTTATTTCTTTGTCCCTTCACACCTGCTCTCGGCCCTCTGCCTCTGTAACTCAGCTCCCCAAATAAAATAAAGTTTAAGGGGAGAGAAAGGAAAAAATTAAAAATCTTACCACTGAAGCTGCAGTGCAACACAGTGAATCACGCAGTAAACCCCTTTGTTTATACATCTCTACCTGCAAGTGTTCATTTGCAAAGGTCTGGTTCAAGGCCTCCAGTTTCTACTGCACCATCGATGCTAGACCCTCACTGAGACTTCTTGGATATCCTGTTGTTGCCCTCTGCTCCGGATATCATGGGTGTCTGACCCGCACACCCAAAGCTGCAGGAAAGAGATAATTTTTAAGTCAGTAAACATCACTGTGTATAAGAGCAGAAACAGAAATCACAAATTCAGGGGACTGCCAGCAAATGAGACCAGAGAGATAATTCAGTGTCTGGTATTTTTTTCTCTGTATGTCCTCCACACAGGTGTACACATGTAGGCTAAAGCAAGAAGAGAGGAAGAGAAAAACATTCCAAGTGTGGTTATGGCATGTCGACCAAAGGCAGAACACAGACCATCACATTCTTGGCACTTCCAGGAGTTGGTTTTAACTGAATTTGACTATGTGCAAAAAGAAAAAAAAATGGTCTAGTTTGAAAGCAAGCTAGTGGGTGAGACAGGGGATTCAAACACAAATCTTAGCCCCAACCAGAAGCACCGAATTGAAATCTCTAATTGGGTTTGATTTGTCGTGTTCTCTTGTGCTACTGACCCAAATGGTGAAGAATCTCTGAAGCTGTATCCACGCCCCTCCTTTGTTGCTTATTATTTCTACTGTTGATCAGCCTCCTCTGCTGGGCTGAAGGAGCCACACCTAATCGCCCAAACTCATTGAGCCATCATAACATAGCATAGGCAAACCAGGAAGACACAGAAACCACCTCCACAAAGCAGATGCCCCTTGTCACACTGCCCATCTGATGAATATATGATCATTCTTTGTTTTGACTCACATAATTGCTAGCTCCCTTGTTTGAGGAAGTATTCTAGAGGAGTTGCTTTGGTCATTTTTAAATACTTTATAGATCTTGTTTTAAAATATTTCTTGGGTGGTTGCTTTTGGCTCCATCGGCATCTGCTCACACTTGGTAGTGTTTATATAAGGATTAAATCATGGGGATCCTTTCTTAATACATAGACGCTTTTATTATATAACATGCAAGACTGCCTGTATCTGTGAAAATAAATTTTAGTTGAGCGAGAGTTTGTTCACTCTCATCAAGAAAAATTAAGGGAAGTACATATGATTTCAGTGCCAGGTTTTTACCTGGTACATTTGGCGAACAGACACACAGTTCTACCTAGGAAGTCCAGTTCCTCTGTTCACAAGATTTTTCTTGCAGGTCTAACCTGAATGGCTATGAGTTGGCTTAATCTCAGCTGGCAACTGTGAGATGTTCCTATCATCCCTCACGGTGGTCTCTGGGATTATGCTAAACAGAGCAATTTCCTTGACCTCCTCGACCCAAGGACGATTGATTGTGACAAGCTGAGTCAGAACATTTTGTACCGACCTGTGGTAGTTACGGTGCACTCAACGGCTTCCAAATCTTCTTAAAGCCTTCCTAAAATTCTGTGACTGGAGAAGAAGCTGGCCGGGATTCATTTCTACTTAGGATTCCCTTTCAATGCCACTTGCTGTTTTCTACTTTGCTTTAAAAGTCAGCAACAGGATTGGGGTTTCAGAAGCTGAACCCAAAGGGTTTGCTCATGAAAGTTTCCTCTCTGCTTTGTGGATAATAGTCCATCAAATTCTAGGGAATCAGTGTAAGCACTGCATGTCCTCAGATTGAGCTCCCCAGGTTGCCACCTTTAACCACCCTCCCTCATCCCCCTGTATATGTCTTAGTGAAGATTAAAATTCAGGATGAACTGCAGAGCAGGCTGAGGTGGCCATAAGATCCTTGAGCCTCTGTCCAATCCTAATCCTTGTTGGGCCTCAAATTATATGAACCCTTTACTGAAATGAGGGAGATAACTCAGTCTGGGCAGGCATGGACAGAAGTGCTGGGCTTGTCAGCTAACCAGTTTAGCTAAATTTGTGATCTGCAGGTCAATTAAAGAGCCTGTCCCAAAAAAAGAAGAGCAAAGGTGAATGTGGAGACATCTAGTATTGACCTCTACAAACAAAATCACACATGTATGAATAACTACATGTGCATGTTCACACATGCAAACATGCACATGCACATCTACACAAATCATTATAATTTAATAACAAAAGAGTAAAAAGTCTAATTCCTCAAGGGAAAGGCTCAAGGTCAGTTCTCTTCCTTATTCATTCAGTAACATCAAACAAATCATAAAAACAAATTTATACTTAAGTGTGTGATCAACATACTTAAAATTTCATTGCAAAAATGATTAAGGATGGTGTTTCAAAAGTTTTGGATGACATATTTTCCTTGAATCCCCTCAGAAAAACAGGTCTGTATGTCTCAGTCTGATTAAGTTACATTATGTATCAAGACAAGTTAACATGACCTGTGATGATCACTAAGAACAATACAGTATCTCATTCCTGGCCTAAAAGTACCAATAACGCTTCCAAGAACACTTGGCCTCAGTGCTGTGGCTCAGCTAGCTCAGGTAGCTAGCCTGTCAGTTGCTGCAGGACCCCTGTACTATGAGGAGGTTGTATACTGACAAAAATTCCTCTCTGTTCTTGGGAACTAGCTAACTGATCCCTGCTTTTTCCTTATGCGTCAGAACGGGTATGTTAAAGAATGTGGGCAGCCTTAAATCAGATCAATTAGTGTTCCATGTGATACCAATAAGCAGCTAGAGGCATCCTAAAGCAACCCTCATAAGGGTTGCACAGTAGCCCAATGCCAACTTTGGCTTTGATTCTGTGGAAATGTAGACTGGAGGTGTGGCCATCTCTCGTGATATACTACTGGAGAATGAGCAACTACTGAGCTCATAGAAAATATCCTCTTTCTCTTGTTCAATATTCTCACCAATAAACCAATAGGTATGTCTTCAGCAGCCATCAAAAGGCCCCACTTTAACCAACTGGAACTGTTTATCATCCTTGAGGTAGAGATGGAGAATGTTTGCCTGCCTGTAGACTCAATCCTTTCAGTTTAGAGTTCACTCCAGTTACCCTGCCAGGTATCCAACTTGGGCTAATCTAGCCTGTTCTTCCAGTAGTTCTTGAATCCAAGTCCTCTAAGTAATTTCATTCTCCTTTAAGCATTAGTTAATGCTTGTTCTGAAAACTTCTTTTACTGACATCCCACATACCCCTAAAAATGGGTATGATGACCTGAGGAGGGGGAAAAGCGCAGTTTACCTGTGTTTCTACCCAAGAAACCCTACCTTCAACTTCTGCCTCACAAAATTTAGTAGCTTTTCATTTTCCGTTCAACAAGTACTCAATGACAGTGAAGTCCCGGGCCCTGTGTTAGGAAGGCAGCCATGAACAAACCATCCAGGCCCATGGTACACTGGAGAGTTGGTGATTAAACAACTATGTAACTATCTGTAATTATATACAGTTACCTGCTATGAGCCAAGGATAAAAAAGATCACCTAGACAGTGAAATAAACATTTAGAATTTGGAAGAAAGGGAGGGCAGACTTTGATAGAGTCTACGAATGGACCAGCTTTCCTACAGTTACCTAACAGGTAGTATTGTAACATTGGACATTCCAAGACGATCTTTCTAGAGATTCTCAAGGAATAATTTGAAAAAGAGCTCCCTATTCTTTTTCAGTTCTGTCTTCACGAAACTCCTCGGCTTGGAGAAAAACAATCAAGCCTTTACAAAGATGTTTGGGGCCTGGAATTTAATATTCTGTTTTCCGAGGACTGGTCTCTTAGTCGTCTTCCTTTACCATCATTTTGCAACATTTATAAGCACATTTGCTCTGCTTTCAAGCTCAATAATTGCTACTAGTTTGCTGAAACCAGCAAAGTTTCCTTTCTGCTTTTCCAGGATGAAATAGAAATGAGGAGGTGAGGCTATATACTCCCACAAGACGAATAACAGCACACAGTCTAACACGCAACTTCCTGAGCTGTGCTAATTACTAAAACTTGAACTTCTGTGGCTAACTATTCTGACATTCTTGCTTCTAGATCATCACATTCAGGTATGAACAATTATCTGTAAGATCACTTGGTCCCACAAGCCAGAATGTCTCTCCCTAGGTTAAGGTAGGGTTTATTTTTCCCCAATGAGAAATGCCCAAAACTAACTTATCATATCACTAATAAAGAAGCAAATCAGCCACATCTTAGGTTTGTATGACTGCTGTTCTTCTTGATGTCATATTCCAGCTGCATCTACCAGCCTCATCTCTTCGGTAAGCTAGAATCTAGAATGGCATGGAAGACAGGAACACTTCTGAAAATGATGGTGATGTGTATCACCTACATTTAGTTGATTGTAGCAGCATGCATCAATATGTTCAAACACATCAACTTGTATACATTAATTATTTACTAGTTTTATATACAAATTATCTTCAGTAAACTTAGGGGGAGAAAAAAAGCACCATAATTATATATCAACATGCATTTTATTCTAATAAATGGGCGTGATTTAATAATTAATTAGAATTGTCTTGTTCAAATCCATTTTAAGATTTTAATGTTTTTTTTTTAATTACCATGACAAAACAGGAATTAGTGGCCTAGGGGAAAACGTTTCTTGATATCCTTTCTAAAAACTACTTATTTACCTATTTTGCCATTAATTTTTATGTTTCTCTAAATCAGTTAGGGACTTGCCCATTAGTATGACTTTGGATTGCCTTATTATATGCCTGTAGAAAGACTCTCCTAACCACAAATGGAAGACGAAGGAGGAGGAGTGGCTGTGCTGGAAAACAGGAAGTACTCAACAGAGTCTTTGATGTCGCAGATACTGCATCAGGAACTGATTGGATAAGACTCAGTCACCATCAGTCCCTAATGCATTGCCTTCAGCATCTAAACAACCACCAGCAAACACCTCGAGCTAGACTTGCTTGTGATGAGTTTATGGTCATCTGACAGATCTTAATTGTACCCTAAGAAAAACTGTTTCTTTAAGAGAAGTAGTCCCAAGAAGCTAAACCACCTGCCTTTCACACTCTTGTGGATTTATTACTGCAAGCAGAGACATTAATCTAGTTCCTTGTGTGTCCCTATAATGTACTGTACCTTCCTGACAGAATATAGTACTAAATAAATAATTTAAATTTTGCTCATCACTTTCATTTCCTGGGAAAAAAAACAAGTACTTCTGTTTCTTTGTTTAGTATAAACTTCTGGGTTTACATGGTTTTAAATATGATAGAGTAGTTTGGCTAGGGATTCTTTCCTAATGAGTACCACTAAAATAAACACCATTATTTTAAAACATGCAACTGTAGCACAAATAATAAAAACCCAAAGACAAAATTGGGTTTCAACCTGAAGGTCAGAAAAGCAAAACAGTCGGCACTGGCTCTTACATCTTCCTCAGTTCAAAATGCCAATTCTGCCTCCAGAAATCCTCAGAATAAGCCTGTGTGTGAGAGTTGTCTCCTCCCATTTTATATTCCTCTCTAGTGCTGGGATTAAAGGCATGCACCACTACAGCCAGGTTTCTAAAGAAAACTAGTGTGGCTACTGGAATTAAAGGTGTGTGTCACCACTGCCCGGTCTGTAAGGCTGACCAGTGGGGCTGCTTTACTCTCTGATCTCCAGGAAAGCTTTATTTATTAAAGTACAAATGAAATATTACTACATGTTACCAAGTGGTCACTATAGCTAAAATCTACTTACAACTACTTTAAATTCATTTGTATTTCCAGCATTTTTCAATTGGAGGGTCACGGTGGTTTGATCAAATACTTTATCTCCACTTAATAAGGAATTTAGGAAGTTTCATTGAATGTGTGTTAGTTCCAGGTACTAGTCTAGAAACTTCTGATGCAGCAGTGAACAAAAAAGTCACTTCCAAATGGAGCCATCTAGTTGTAAAGGGAAAAAACTAAAATCCTTCTCTTCCCTATTGAATGACTACTTTTCAGAGGAGAAATAATCTTGGAAAACAAGTGTGCTTTATTTAGCGGAACACTATCATATACAAGGAAGTATGCAGCTTGTTGTATAACTACACGTAGGTCATACACATGCTAGACACATTGTGATGGCTCGACAGGTGGATTGTGCAGGATGACAGTGGGCTATAAATCTGACCAGATGATAACTATAATTGCAACTGCTATATCAGATGTGGTTTCAATGTTTGAGCAAATTAAAACATTTCCTGCCAGGTATGCAGTTACTGGCTTTCAAATTCTTTTCTCCAGATACTTGTTAATAAAGTCTGCCAGAAGCAGTTGCTTTTAGGTGACAAGGTTATCAATCTACTTTCACCATCCTTTCTCAGAGGTATATCAGCTCTTCGACTCTTTGTTATAGTCTGGAGGGTAAGAACTTTAGTCACGTATCCAGTCCACAAGATAGGATACTCAACCATGAAATTGGTAATATGGTGATCGTTGGCCCTAGTGAGTGATAAGTAACAACCATTGCATGCTCATTGCTAAGACATTCGCATTTCAGAAGGTAGAGAGTAAATGCAAGGAAAATGCACATGGTTTCCACTTCAGGGAAATTTGTAGGAGTCCCATGTCATTGAGGCATATTAAGACCATCTAAGATGAATCCCGTCTGAGATGAAATTTAAGCCAAAACATCTGGTCCATCCGACAATCAAGAAAGAGATACAATGCCCAGTGAGTCTCTTTGTGTTTGGGAGTGGAAATATATTCCTCACTCAGGAATGTTACTGCTGCCCTTTTTCAGTGCCCCTTGTGGAACATCTTTGTGCCAATAGTGAAAGATGATCTTCCCAATGGGCAGAACTTTGAGTGATATACTCACTTGCTATGCACTTTGCTTAGATGGAGAAATGACCAGGTGTGTGATTGTATGCCAATTATTGATTGTGGCTAATTATTTGGCTAATGGACAGGACTGAAAAATTGTTGAAGACTGGAAAAATGGCTCCAAGGTTAAGAGAATTTTCTGCTCTTCCAGTGGATCCAAGTTCAGTGCTCAGCACCCACATGGAGCGGCTCACTGTTGTCTATACCTTCAACTCCAGGGAATACATTGTCGTCCTCTGGTTTCCACAGACATGTGCCATGCATACACAAATAGTAAAACATAAATTTAAAAGTAACAATTCTGAAAAGGAATTTCAAAAAAATCATGAAGAGGGCATAGCACAATGTCTCAGGGGATAAAAATATTTGGCACAAAAACCTGACAACCTAAATTTAACCTCCAGATCAGATCACATGGTGGAAGGATAGACTACCAAAATTTGTCCTCTGACTTCTATATCTGTGCAGTAGCATGACTGCTCTAACACACACACACACACACATAGACACACACACACACAGAGAGAGAGAGAGAGAGAGAGAGAGAGAGAGATGATTTTAAATGTTTTTAATAAATTTAAAAAGAAACTCGAGGATATATCTCTTCAGACAAAACAAAGAATAGCGAAAATATCTGTAAAAGGAGACCGCACTAGCTGGGCGGCGGTGGCGCACGCCTTTAATCCCAGCATTCGGGAGGCAGAGGCAGGCGGATCTTTGTGAGTTCGAGGCCAGCCTGGTCTACAAGAGCTAGTTCCAGGACAGGCTCTAAAGCTGCAGAGAAACCCTGTCTCGAAAAACCAAAAAAAAAAAAAAAAAAAAAAAAAAAAAAAAGGAGACCGCACTTTCTTTTCCCAGCCACCCAGAACCGAATAATCACACACAAAATTTTTCTTAATTACAACACTGTTTGGCCAATGGCTCAGGCATATTTTTAACTAGCTCTTATATATTGAATTAATCCATTTCTATTATTTTATATTTTTCCATGAAGTTTATGGTTTGTTACTTCATGTCTTGCTTCTTAGGTGGCTACATGACATCTATATAACTCCACCTTCTTTCTCCCTGCATTCAGTTTAGTTTTTTCTGCCCTGCTATAGGCCAAAGCAACTTCTTCATTAACTAATGGTAATAAAACGTATTCATAGCAGACAGATGGGAAATATATGCACCTTTGTGAATGTACACAAAAGGGTGACTAGAAAGCATGGTTTATTATTAAGACCTGACTTAAAAAAAGACTGGCTTATGAATACAATAAGTCTCCTCCCCCAGCCACCCTTCTTCATTGCCTGATTTTTGTGCTCATGTGCAGAAAGCCCACAGTGAAGGTCATGGTGGTTATTCTTGACATAGCATAGATTTATGCTCAGCAAGACCAGTATAATTGTAACCATTGCTGAGTTCCCCAGTCATCCAGCAGCAGACACAAGACCTATACTGAGTCCCCAAAGTGACACCATTCCTTCAATTGACTCATTGGTAATTTCACATGAGCAACCCAATCCCATTTCTTTTCCAGTACTTTCATGTCCACCCTCCACCCTTGTAGCCTCCCTCCACCATGCCAAAGGAAAATGTAAAAATTAATTAAAAATAATTCCCTCCTCCATCTTCCCTACCTTTCCATCACATATTCATTTATCACAGTGGCCTTGAGAGCTGCAGTGTCTCTTTCGGCATGCCATCTTGCCCAAACAGCTTTACTCGCAAGTGTTCATTGTGTAATGTGTTATTGGTCTGGTTCAACGCCTCTGGCTTCTGGTATACCATCAATACTGGACCCTCACCAAAACTCCTCTCAAATCTCCTGCTGTTGCTTAGAGACCCTGCAGCTACAGGTCCAAAGGACCAGTCCCTGCACACACTCCAGCAGGTCATTGATGGGGTACATGTTGGGGTGGACCCACTCAATACTCTGGATGTGGGTGGGCCTGGACAGTAGCTGAGACGATGAGGGTGGTTCTCCACTGAGACTGCACCCCCTCAGGTGAGGGTCAGGACTGGCTCTCCTGTGCCCATGTCATTAGGGGCCAGCTCTCCCATTTGCAGCGGCCCAGTGAGCGAGGAGAGCAGTTTTACAGTGCCATCAAGGATCTTTGCGCCAGCTCTCCCATGCTCAGAACATTGTGGCCAGTTCGGATACTAGAGAGAGGGCTGCTTCTCTGCTGAGTTGACCTACGGAAGGGGGCAGGATCAGCTCTCCAGTGCACAGGCCAGCAGGGGACAGCTCTCCAATAGCCAGGTAGTAATACAGCCTACAGAACATCATCACACACTCTGGCTGCAGTAGCGCCATGGACACAGACATGGTCCTCGGCTGCAGCTTGGGCCTGGATATTGCCATGGCCTTGGTTGGCAGTGCAGGGCATCTCAGAGCAGCATGGCCCTCAGACACGAACATGGTCTCAGGTGGTGACCCGTAACAGGAAGGGCTCCCTTTTTCATCCTGCTGCCCAGTTCCCAGCTGCCCTGCTAGTGTAGACTTGAAATAATCACACAGAAATTGTGCTAATTAAATCACTACTTAGCTCTAGTCTCTTACTGGCTAACTCTCACATCTTGATTTAACCCATTTCTATTAATCTGTACATCACCACATGGCAGTGGCTTACTGGATAAAATTTAGCACATCTATCTCTCTGGCAGCAGATCCATGGTGGTCCCCTCACTCTGCTCTCTCCTCCCAGAATTCAGTTCCATCTTCTCCGCTACCCTAAAGTTCTGCCCTATCAGGTCAACAACACACAGAGGGGACTCCCACATCAGTGACCCAGACCATGGGCATCCGTGTGGCCCTCAGTGATAACACGGGTCACAGGACATCAACATGGACCCAGCTGCAGCTCTCGCCAACATCACCATGCCCATCATGGCAGCACAGGTCACCCACATCAATCTGTTTGTCACCGTGGTTGGGTCTTCAGTTCCACTTCCATCCACAGCTACACGAACCACTCTGCTTCTCCTCTCCCATCTGTCCACCACATTCTGTTCATCACAGCGGCACCCACGCACCCGGGTTGCTTGGGGCCAGGTAGACCACAATAATCTATGTAAAGAAGACTCTGGAGTTATGATATTTCCGTGGTTAGTATCCTAAAAGTCCCTACAAATTTTAATAAAATAAAAGTCTGTTTACCATCTATACCATCACATGTTTTAAAGAATATCTACCCTGGTCAATTTAATGTGATACTGTTTCTTCCCTGTATTGACAAGGGTCCATAAGGGACCTGACAAACCATTCTAAAAGGTTACTGAAGTTGCTTTGCGAAATGAAGGCAGGATTAAGAGACCAGGAAAATTTGAGGGTACCAGGCTTTCTAATTAAGGAGCAGCAGAAAAGATATTACTGCCTTAGCTTTGGGGCAAAGGAGAGAGCAAAGGAGTGGTCACCACAATTAGAACAATGAGGCCTTTAGGTCAAAGAAGAAGCCACTATGGAACCTCAGCCAGTAGGGCCGTGGAAGCAGAAGGACCACTCTGGCCCTTTCTCTCCTGGCACCTCGATTTCAGTCAGTGCCTGAAACAGAAGCAGAGGCAAAGTTACCCCAGTTTCATGGAATGTGATGTCAGCAGAAGCAGATCTCTCTTTAGGAACACAGACTCCTTTTCCAAGGCTTTAAAAAGAAAAATAGTGAGCGAGGTAATTTCTATTTCTATTCTTCCAAATGGAAACTGCTCATAATGCCTAATGGATAAATAGCCATGGTTTTCTGTGTTCAATCTTTGTGAGTTTCTTGCTTCTAATTCAGTTCCAGTCACCTTCTTCCATAGTCCTCCAATGACTTGTCTGCTATCTAAACTAACACACTCTCTCAACCCTACATCGCTATTTATTGCATGCTGTATTTTCTCCCAACATAATGTTCTGAAAAAAAAAATAATTTTCTATTTTATTTTTTTCTCTTCCCTTGCCCCCCATCCCAAATCCACAAATTCTGAGACTTTGCCTCCCTTTCTCAGTACCTAGAACAGTGCTCCGTACCTAGAAAATGTTCTGAAAATATTTCTGAATAAAGTGAAATCTGACAGACTCCAGAATGTAACATAAGAGAAACCTGTGTGCCCATCATGAGAAGATGCCCACAGCAAAAAAACCTTTTCACTATGGGGAGAAACACAAAGATAATTCTAGAACCAGTCAGCATTTCTAAAATGTCCTAGATAATTTATACTGTCTATCTTAAGGATCGTGGTACTTGAAGGTTACAGGAGAAAATCTATAATTTCCACAGCTTTGACTTAGTCGTGAAGACAAAGTTAAAAATGTTGGAGTTGGGCAAGAAAGAGATCTAGAGGCTACTTGGGACATCTCTCTCATGGCCCCTCTCCAGCAGAAGCAAAATGCAAGCTGGAATATGTGGTTTGGGGACTGTCCTTAAAGACTTCAGGGAAATTTGTGAAGTGTCTGGAGAAGGCTGTCCTATTCCTTTATGTCATGAGTCACCTCAAGGACTCCAGGCAGCAGCTGTATGGCAGAAAGGCTTGAGGAACTATGTGGGATGCTTCAGTATCCACATAGCAGAATACTGCAGTTGGGCCACACCCTGTAAGTAACTGTCACGGTGGGAAAGCATGCCGTATTGAGGTGCTGTTTCATTTCTGGGCAAGTGATGAACCACAATGTTGTAACGTGTCACACATTTGACCAAACAATTCCCTAATCCTCCTATGCTTCTCCGAGGCCATGAGACAGAGTGGACATGTTGTTCCCCATACCAGCTCATTGATCTGCCTTAAGAGCAACTTGGGAACGCGATACATGGACCACGCCCACATCAGTCACAGATAACAAACCACCACACGAATATTCCCTAATTCATAAATATAGCGCTTCTGAGGAAGCCACATGACACCCCACGTGCGGGAGGCATCTGAAAGTGCTGAGTGCTGAAATCACATGCCGCCAGGCCAAGTCCCGGCTGATTCACATCTGAGGAGTCTTGCATGTGTTGTTTATTCCAGCAACTTTATGGAGTAAATTACATACAACCAAATTGGTTTCAGATGGTGGATAGGAAGCGCTGATGTGCAGTGTAGGGAAGGTGCACACCCCGCTTTGACCCGATCGCTTCCCCCTCCCAGCCATCTCAGTCTCGCAGTCCAGAGGCAGCTTAACTTGATATGTAGTAGAGATTAAAAACCAATAAATAGTGAGGACTAGAGACATGAAAAAAATGAGAGGTATTGGTTGTTAACTTGTCTGTCTTGTGATTTGGGGTTGTTGTAAATGAAAACATGAGGAAGGCTAAACTTGCTCTCTCCATCCCTGCCTACCGCACAGTGAGCAGAGTCAAATGCCTTCCTGACGTTTTCTGCCTGTCCAGACATTCAGCTCAGCCCACACACAGAACCTCACTGCTTACCACCACACGGACCAGCATTCTTACTCACCTGAAATCCCAGCACTTTAGAGGGAAGGCAGGAGGAGCGAGAGTTCAAGACCAGCATAGGCTACACAAGAAATTCTGATTTTAAAACAGAAAAGAAAAGAAAAGAGAAGAAAAGAAAAGAAAAGAAAAGAAGAAAAAAGGAGAAAATGACTCTATATTCCTGAGACACTTGTCTTTTCCTATCCTTCTGAAGCTAAATTCTTTTTGAAGAGTTATGTTTAAATTAGCAGTAAAATGTAAATGTATTACCGATATACAGCTCTCTGAATTTTACTGAATGTATAAACTCAGGCAACCATCACTACAGTCAGATCACCATCCTTCACTGTTTTGAGGCGCTGGCAAATGTTGGACCTGTTATGTCCCTTTGGTTTTACCTTTTCGAGAATGTCTTAGAGCCTTAGTCACATGACTTTTCCATCATCAAAATGCCTTTAAAATTCACCAACTTGTTGCACTGTCAGCTTCCTCCCACTGCAATCTGTCTATTGTATATATGAACTGTTTGTCCTCTTTCCCACTGAGAAACTCAAGGGGATTTGTGTTTTTGCTAACTATGAGTAAAGATGCTATAATTACATGTGTGCTTATTTTACTGTGTCTGTCAGTCTTTATTTCTCTTGAGAAAATAACTAGGAGTGAGACTGCTGAGGCATGTGGTCATACATAACAGTATAAGGACTGATCATCAGTTCAGTACCAGACTGATGATTATCTTAGATATCACCATAGAGCCTTCATCCAACAACAGATGGAAACAGAGGCAGAGACCCACATCGGAGGACTGGACTGAGCTCCCAAGGTCTAGTTGAGGAGTGGGAGGAGTGAGAATATGAGCAAGGAGGTCAAGACCATGAGGGGTTTGCCCACTGAGACAGTTTGCTTGAGCTAATGGGAGCTCACCAACTCCAACTGGACTGCGAGTGAAGGAGCATGGGATCCAACTATTCCCTCTGAATGTGGTTCACATTTGGGGCAGACTGAGGGGTCACTGACAGTGACACTGGAATTTGTCTCTACTGCATGTACTGGATTTTTGGGATCCTATTCTCTTTGGATGTATACTTTGCTCAGCCTAGATATAGTAGGAAGGGCCTTGGACTTTCCACAGGGCAGGGTGCCTTGTCCTCTCTTAGGATTGGAGGGGGAAGGATGAGAGGGTGTAGGGAGGGAATAGGATAAGGGGAGGGAGTGGGAATTTGGATTGGTACATTTTTAAAGTAATAAAATAATAATAAAAAAGAACTTGGCAGGCTTTTCTCCCCATCACAGCTATATGTGATGTCTTTTATAAGCCAAGTAAGACTAGCTATCAAAAGTGCCTATAACAAATAATTTACTTGTCTGTGTATACAGAGACTGATCTTTCATTTCCCAGTCGCCCAGACCCAAATAATCACACAGACACTGTATTAATTACAACACTTTTTGGTCAATGACTCAGGCATATTTCTAGCTAGCTCTTACATCTTGAATTAACCCATTTCTATTATTTTTTATTTTACCACGAGGCTTGTGGTTTGTTACCTCTTGCTTCTTCGGCAGAAACATGACATCTACCTCCTTCTACAGCTACATGGCATCTCCTTGAATCTGCCTATTTTCTCTCTTTATCTCTGTTAGGATTTCTCACCTGGCTTTGCTCTGCTAAGCCACTGGCCAAAACAGCTTTATTCATTAGCCAATAAAAGCAACATATATACAGAAGGGCATCCTATATCATGCCTGTTATTCCTACAATGCTATTTGGCATGATAAAATACTGTTAATAACATAACTAGAGACACCTGACTTTGCCTTTTCTTTCTACTTGTAAATTTGGGGCTAATAGTGATATGTTAATATGATTTTTAATGTAATTAGACACTTGGCAGTTAGAGATACATAAAGTTTTAGGTAATCTACTTATAATTCAGGAAACTTTAGTGGGAGAGGGAATCCAGGAGGAATTTTTTTACTACAGTCAGTTTAAGCAATTTAACTCAGTGTTACATATCCAGTCTAATTTTCAATTCATAAATAAGTGCTGTGGGACAATGGTCTTGTACCCTGTAAAGGTTTGTTACTTGTATTGGTTTAATAGAAAGCTGACTGGCCAGTTATCAGGCAGGAAGTATAGATGGGGCAACAAGAACAGGGGAGTTCTGGGAAGAGGAAAGCCTCAGTCTGCAGTTGTCACCCAGATGCACTGGAAGCAAGATGAGAATGCCTCACTGATAAAAGGCACCAAGCCATGTGGCTAATACAGACAAGAATTATGGATTAATTTAAGATGTAAGAGTTAATAAGAAGCCTGAGCTAATAGGCCAACTAGTTTATACTTAATGTAAACCTCTGTGTGTTTCTTTGAGACTAAACAGCTGCAGGGCCAGGTGGGACAGAAACTACTGTCAACAAATGGTGCCAATGTGGACAACTAAATCCACTTAAAACCTGAGAGAGCCTGAGAAGTAATTCTAGACACAAAAGAACAGAGTTTAGCACAGCTTCTTGATAACAGCATTTTGGGGGGGGGGGGTGGGGGTGGGCTTCATTTGCTAGATGCAAATACATCTCATTTAGGAGAGGCTTCTTAGAAAACCTCATTTTGAGTAAGGTAACCCAGACATAGAAAGACAATTATCACATGTACTGACTCATAAGTAGTTTTTAAACATAAAGCAAAGAAAAACAGCTCACAAATCACAATCCCAGAAAACCTAGACAACAATGAGGACCCTAAGAGAGACAAACATAGATCTAATCTGCATGAGTAGCAGAAGAAGACAAGATCTCCTGAGTAAATTGGGAGCATAGGGACCTTGGGAGAGGACCGAAGGGGATGGTAGAGGCAGGAAGGGGAGGAGGGGAGCAGAGAAAAATGTAGAGCTCAACAAAAAAGAGAGAGGCTTCCTGATTCAGCTTTAGCTACAAAAGCTTTGCAACTCTTTTAAGAGGCCAAACCACCAAACACTTAAATGGTCTTTATGAATAGCCCACAACATGCTTCTTGGTGGTGACAGGGACCTTGAAACTTCATAAAGTTATGGTATTAATCATGGCTCCTGCCAGTGCTTCTGCTATGAAGCTGGACTCTCAGAAAGCTAAGGAACTCAGTGGATCCAGCCATCAAAGCCATTGCATTAATCCTAGTCATATCACTTAGCAAATTAAAGACTCATGTGGTCAGAAAAAGTAAGATATACAATAAAGATAGATTCAGAGAAAAAAAATCTCTAAATGGTTTACAGTGTGTTTAAAAATATATGTAAGCTTGGGAGAGAAAAGAAAAAAGGATAAAATCCTTTTAAAACAGAAAGAAAGAAAGAAAGAAAGAAAGAAAGAAAGAAAGAAGGAAAGGAAGAAAGAAATTGGGTGTGGTGGCATACACCTTTAATTCCAGCATTTGGGAGGCAGAGTCAGGCAGATCTCTGTGAGTTCAAGGACAACCTGGTCTACAGAGTGAGTTCCAGATACACAGAGAAACTCTGTCTCAACAAACAAACAAACAAACAAATAAATAAATAAATAGAGTTTAAAATAAAGCCATGCAAGATGGAAAATATATAGGGAATCTGGATCCTGTATGTTATTATGGTGTCTTGAATTGTTTTGATGGCTGAAGAAGGAGCAACAACTGCTAAAAGACATTTTATTATAAATGTTGCTGGATTAATCCAACATACATATTTTGAAAATGCCTTGATTTCAGATTTTAAGTTAAAATGTATGTTACTTTAGAGAAGAGGTCTTACTTTTGTTTCCACAGGAAATGAGAGGTTATGGATTCTTTCTGGGTTAAGAAAAATCAGGTTTGATCAAGGAAGACCCCCTGAAAAAGATCTCCAATAGGAGCAGATAGTCCAGATAATCCAACATTTCAGAGGACCTCTGTAGGAGTTTCCTCTGAGTTCCAGAACAGCCTCAAGACTCTTGATTGAGATGATTAAGCCTCACAGGATATTCTAATCAGGACTTGACCATAATCCTGAATTTTCTTTAGGTCCCCATAAGATTATCAGCACCCCAATCCAGCAGCAAGTAGCCTAGAAAAACTATGCCCACATTCCTCCAAAAAATGGATTATAGATGGTGTGTCTTTGTTAGAATGTTTTGGTTTCAAGTTGTTGTGGATAAGTTCAGGAAGAAAGCTAACAAAAAAAATTAGAGTCAGAATATTTGTTTTGGAATAAAGGGGGGGAGAGATGCTCTGGGGACAATGTGTCTTGTACCTGTAAAGATTTGTCACTTGTACTGATTTAATAAAATGCTGATTGGCCAGTAGCCAGGCAGGAAGTATAGGTGGGGGACCAAGCAGGAAGTAGTATAGATGGGGCAACAAGAACAGGGGAATTCTGGGAAGATAAAAGGCTTAGTCTGTAGTCATCACCCAGACACAGAGGAAGCAAGGTGAGAATGCCTCTCTGATAAAAGGTACAAGCCATGTTGACTAACACAAACAAGAATTATGGATTAATTTAAGATGTAAGAGTTAATAAGCAGCCTGAGGCTAATAGGCCAACCAGTTTATAATTAATGTAGACCTCTGTGTGTTTCTTTGGGACGAATGGCTGCAGGACTGGGGCAGGACAGAAAACTTCTGGTCAACAAGTAAGTGTCCTCCCTCCTTCCTACACTAACACTCATCCTGGGCTTAATTACAGAAGAAAATGGAATCTGTGCACTTTTATTTACCACACTAATGGGAAAACAACATGTGGGAAATACTGTCTGAAGCCCAAGGACCAGGGTGCTCTGAAGACAAACAGCACAGAACACAGGCTACTAAGAACGCTTACTATCCTGCATAACTGAATGGGAACAATATTTGAGTCCCTTTGTTGCTATTGAAAGATTATATTCTGTTACCTTTGTCTCTGTATCTTTCTGTCTATCTCTCTCTTATACCCACACATACACACACACACACACACACCACACACACCTTGTGTCCATGGCTTGTTGTTAAACCATAGAGTCACCTCTCAAGTCTTCCATTTTTTGTTATTATATAAATATGTATGGACCCAAAGATTTCCTAGGGAGAAATAGGCAAACATCTATCCCATCTTCTATGTACAAGGACAGTCAAGGCACAATCCCACCCAAAGGACCCACCCTGAGGAATAAATGATTTTATTCCTTACAGAGCATTGATGAGGGGATTAACTACAGGGATGTGATGATCCTCTCCAAACAGGCTACACCTTTAAAAAAATCCTTTATTGCAGCAGGGATAAAGGTTTCCCTGTACTTTCACACATATAGTCCCCCTCTCCTCCTAGTCTCCTTCAGCCTATATACTCTAGCACCTCCCTCAATTAACTAAGACAGAGTTTCATATGGCATGTGGTAGGACTGCCTGAATACCCGGGTGAGAGTCATGGTAGTCTGCCATCTCTCTACAAGCAGCTATAAATAGTAAACAAACCTAGATGGGGTCATTCTTTTTCAATGGGGTATAGCTAAACTCTACAGTATGACAGTTGATTGACTTGGAAGACAATCACTCAAAACAGAGATACAGAAATTAACTAATAAAAACAAAGTTGATAAGCAATGACTTAGCTACCCTCAATTCTTACCTCCTATACTTGCCCAGCAATTAAATTTGGAGAATATTTAATGACAACATGAGGAAGGTTACTACAAAGGAACAAGGTTATTTATTCTTTTTTGATAGTAATGCTAATACTCCTTAGCATCTACTTTTCTGAGCATTATTCAAGGAACTTCTAATTATATCCAAAATTCATAAGGCAGAAAGCACCCCAGCATATTAGCCTTGTAGAGTACCTTAGCAAAATGTTATACTCTGTATGGTTTAAACAACAGAAGAAGAGAAAAAGCAGCAAGGAAAATACCAAATCCTGCAGTTCCATGCTTGCTATATGGGGCTCATGATAGAATCATCCAATGGTCTTGGGTAACACTATCCTTCCAGTTTAGCCTCATGCAACACAAAAAGCTTCTGTCTGGACCAACTCTACCCCAAGCCTGAAGCTTTCCTGGATGGAAATCTCATGGCCTTGCCAGGTATCTACAAAATTCTGGAATCTCAATGGCAATGGCTTCACCCACATAATTTCACACAATGTCCTTTCAAGACCCCTTTTCTGACATTGCTTGGCCTAGGCAGCTTTCAGAAACCTTAGTAGAAGCCGCTTACATCTCCCTAGCCTTCAAAACCAGTATCACATAAATGATATTACCAAGTTCTGCTGTCAACTTGAGATGTAGCCTGACTACATTGGAGCAAAGATATAGGAGCCTATGTACTTTGACTTTGGTGAAACACTACCCTTGGTGGTGCTCATGGAGTAGGGAATCCTTTTAGTGGGATCCTCAGTTTAGGCTTATTATTCTCAAGTGAGTTCACATTAAACAAGATGGTGCCTTCAGTAACGTTGCTCTTACCTTCAGGATATGTTTTGTCCCAGTACAACAGCCCTAGGTTTTAATAGTGCCCAATTTCTATCGATTACAACATGATTCACTCCTGCCTTGAGACTGGAGAGATGGCTCAGCTGTTAGAGCACTGCCTCCTCTTCCCAAAAGTCCTGAGTTCAATTCTCAGCAACCACATGGTGACTTACAATCATCTGTAATGAGATCTTGGTGCCCTCTTGAGGAAGAGACCTGGTCAGTCATCCTCATCAACTTAGACCATTAACCAATATGGACAAGTTCAATAGAACCGCCATATAATGGCTGCCTATTCTTGCTTCCGCATTGCCAGGGCAAAATTTCATTTTTTTCATTCACGTTGCTTGTAATTCCTCATCACACTTTACATTTTTGTATCCTTTTGCTCCACTTATTACTCCCTCTCATGTAGACCTGGAACAGAACGGTTAGCAATACACCACGGAGTAGCTGAATGTAATCCTGCCTTTTAGTTTCCTCCAGAGATTACTTCATTGCTTTCTAATTCAGCTATATCAAATTCTAAAAAACCTAGGCAAAAATGTAGTCAGATTCTGTGACAGAATATAAACATGGCCTCTAATCTGTGTGCCTGTGGAGTCTGTGTTTTCCCTTATGAGCTGAACCTCCTCATTCCACACTTTCTCAGTACTCTAGCCTTCTAAACTCCCAGATGAATGCACATTAAGCTCTGTTTTTATAGCCTTTCTAGCCCAAAATTTTAAATATTTCCATTTTCCTACTGCAAGCTAGCTTCTAATCTGTAATCTGAGTTACATAGTACAGTCCTATTCTACTACCACTTCCTATGTTAGTTACTTTTCTCCTTACTATCATTAAATACCCAACAAGAAGAGCTTATGGGAAGAAGAGGTTTTCTTGTTCTTACAGTTAAAAATGTAGTCTGTCAAGTAATGAGAGCATGGCACCATAAGTGATAGGCAGCTGTTTATACTGGATTTGTATTCTGGAAGCAGAGGGTAGGCAGTATTGGTGCTGAAGTTACCAAACCTCAAAGCTCATTGCCCTGTGCCTCATTTCCTAAAGCAATGCCCCAACTCCTAAAGGTTCCAGAATCTTCCACGACAATGGTACCATCTGGATACCAACATTGTAAACACATGATCCTGTAGGGGCCATTTCACGTGCAAACCATGAGTCCCAAATATCTCTCAAAGGTCCAGTCTCCAAACACAATCACTTGGGAGTTTAGACTTCCATACTTGAAGTAGAGGGCAGTGGTGGGGAACACAGAGTTCAGCCTTCTATAAGAACATTTGAAACATGTTTATATTGTGCATTGAGCACATTCCCCCCACTCCCGTCCACCCTCCTCTTCTCTGCTCCATACCCTTCCATTAGCTGCCTTGTTTTTTTAGACAGATTTGCTTCTACTTTTCTGTGATATCCACACACATGATTTGATCTATCTATATAAAATGAGGAACCCCAAATTAGATAAAGCATATATTTGTCTTTCTGAGCCTAATTTAATTCACCTGATGACTATTTCCAGTTGTGTCTATTTTATACAATAATATAACTCCTTTCTTCTTTGTGGTTGAAAAGTTCCATTGCGCTCACATACCAAAATGTCTTTATCCACTCCTCAACTGTGAATAGTGCTACAATAAGCAATTGACAAGAATCTCTTAGGTATGCTGACCTGGAATCCTTTAGATAAATACCCCAGAATGATATGGCTTGGCCATATGTAAGATTTATTGTTTATCTTTTTTTCTTTTTTCTTTTTTTAGAAAACCTCTCCAGTGACTCACTTGGTGGCTAGACCAGTTTATAGTCACACTGACAGTATAGAAGGGTTTCCTTTGGTCCACATCCTCATTTTCTTAATGACTACCATTCTGACTAGGGTGACATGAAATTTCAAAGTATTTTTTATATTTCTTGGATGGCTACTGAGGTTGAACATTTTATCATGTTTCTTGACACTTGTGTTTTATCTTTTAAGAATTATCTGTTCATTTGTCCATTTATTAAGTGGGGTTGTTTCTTGTTTAGGTTTTTTTTTTGAGTTTTTTGTATATTCTAGATATTAGTACTCTATCAGATGTGTTGCTAACAAGGATCTTTATCACATTCTATAAGCCACCTCTCCATTCCACTGCTTCCTCTGATGCACAGACTTTAATTTCATGAGGTTCTATTGATTAATTATTGGATTTATTTTACTAAATTACTGGCATTCTGTTCAGGAAGTTCTTGCCCATACATACATCATGAAGACTTTCCTATATATTTCTCTTATGGTTTCAGAGCTTCATGTCTTACATTAGTATCTTTGATTCATTTTGAGTTGAAAAGACACCATGACGATTGTAACTCTTACAAAGTAAAACATCTCATTGGGTCTGGCTTACAGGTTTATAGGTTTAGTCCATTTGGGTCATGGTGGGAAGCATGGCAGTGTGCAGGAAGACATGGTGCTGGAGAAGGAGCCAAGAGTTCTACATCCAGATTGGCAGGCAGTATGAAGAGAGAGTGACATTAGCCCTGACTTGAACTTCTGCAACATCAAAACTCACCCCCGGTGACACACCTGCTCCAACAAAGCTACACACCTTCTAATAGTGCCATTACTTATGAGCCTATGGGCCCATTTTCATTAAAACTATCGCAGAAAGAAAAAAATATCTAGTTTCATTATTCTTCAGATGGATGTCTAGTTTCCCAGCACCACTTGTTGAAGAGATTATGTTTTCCCCCAAGTCATAGTTTTGGCATCTTTGTCAAAAATCAGCTGACCAGCCGTCTGGTTTATAGCTGGGTTCTGAGTTCTACTATGTAAATGAATTACATGTCAGCTTCAACTCGTTTTTGTTATTATGGCTCTGTAGTGTAACTTGAAAGCAGGTATTGTGATATCTCAGGCATTATTCATAGAGTCACTTCTTAAAGCATTATTTCCATGGCAATGTGGTTATCTGCTCTTTTTTGCAATAACAAATAGATTTAATCTGAGAATAAACCATATAAACGTTTAAAAAGTGGTAGCAAAGCCGGGCGGTGGTGGCACATGCCTTTAATTCCCAGCACTCGGGAGGCAGAGGCAGGCGGATCTCTGTGAGTTCGAGGCCAGCCTGGTCTACAAGAGCTAGTTCCAGGACAGGCTCTAAAAAAGCTGCAGAGAAACCCCTTGTCTTGGAAAACCAAAAAAAAAAAAAAAAAAAGAAGAAAAAGTGGTAGCAATATTTACATGATATTTGAAGTCAAAGGAACTGAAAAGAAATTTTAAAATCTTGCTTGTTAAAAGATAAAATATCTGGCAATCAATTAGCATGAATAATTTAAAACAAAAGGTAGAATATAATAAGAGATTTGAAATTTTCATCTTAAAAATAAGACAAAGATTATCTAAAGCACATCCATATTCTAGTGCCATGAAACATTCCAGATGTGACAGAAGTAACAAACACATTTGATTTTTCAGAAGAATGGTGAACCTTTCTTACCTTACAAACCTGATGTTATTTCTCTGTTGTTGATTCTGTCACTTTTTATGATATTTTTATTATTAAAACAATTTTTAAAATTTAAATATTTTGATCATATTCTTCCTCTCTCCTGAGTCCTTCCAGATCCTCTTCCCTTCCCTACCCACTTAACTTTAAGTTCTTTCTCATAAGAAAAACAAAATCCCAATAAGATCCCCAAAACACAAGAAAACAAAATAAAACCATGACCAAAAAGAAAACAAACACCAAACTGTAACCAAAAGAAGCATACACATACACATAAAAAACCTCATTTAATCATGCCCCCAATGTGTATTAGGTTTTAAGATCATTCTCATTGCACAGATAAGAAAATTGAAAACCAGAGTACTATGCTGTAGTTCCTCAGCTATCCATGTTGTGAGTGTTAAAACTCAAACAACTGAAACTCACTTGCTATGCATTCATTCATTCAGATGCTCAAACCCTATCTCCAAAGAAACCAGGTCAGTGCCATTCTGCATCTGGACTAGTCCCGTAGGGTCACTGTGATCCAGCCTAGGCCAGTGCAAGTCACAAAACTCCTGTCTGAAAAAGGAGAGGAACAGGAAATTGAGCACAGAGATAGGGGTATGTTTGGGAAAAGATACGGAACCTGGGAATAAATGTGATCAAAATATATTGTATTAAATTCTCAAAGAATTAAAAAAATGTATTGGGTATGATGGCATGCCTTTATAATCCTGGTGTTGGGAAAGTAGGAGACAGGCAGATCCCTGGGGGGAACTACTCAGCCAGCCCAGCCTATGGTGAACTCCAGACCAACAAGAGGCCATGTCTAAATAAACACAAGGAAACATGGCAGATGGTGTTTGAGGGACAACACCTGAGATTATCCACTGGCTTCCATACACTCTTGCACACAACATGAACACACACACACACACACACACACACAACACACACACACACACACACATATCCTAAGGGCTGCCTTACCCATTTTTCTGCTTCCAAGTTAGAGATGGGTTGTGACATAAAACTCCATCTGGAAAGCTTAGGTACACTTTATCTCAGCAAACTTTCTTTGATGTAAACTTTCCATATCTTCTGTCCACCCTCCAAAATCAAAAGCTGTTTTCAGGAGGACCTGATGGGCAAAGGGGCTTTCCAGAGGAATGGTTGCCCGGGGTTGGGTTGGGTTGGGTTGGGTTTGGTTTGGTTTGGTTTGGTTTGGTTTTTCTACCCTTGTTTGGGAACATCCTTTTGCCCAAAGGTCACCTTGTGAATCTGATAGAGGTTTCTCCTGGCTTTTGTCTTTCCTCTCTCTGTTCTCTTGAGCTCTGAAGACAGGTGCCCACTGCCATTCCCTTCTTCCTCCTATCTGCTTACCTCCATACACACCTCCATCCAAGCTAACTGTATTCTTTAAGAAATTTTTGGAGCAGAGGGAAAGGTTTGTAACATCTTGGCATCGAAAGTGGTAATCAAAGCAGATTCTTGGCAAATCTATCATCACAGGCCCTGTCCAGATCCTCCCAAATTGACAGCTTCTCATCCGCTCTCCTCATTCCACTGAAAGCGACTGAGCTGGTGGAGTGTGTGCATTGAGACCTTCCTCTATCAAGAAACCTGGGCCTTCCTGGTAGGGGTAATGGGCTCCTGATAACACAGTTCTCCCTAGTAATCTGGACCCACATGGATTAATTTAAAGTCAACTACCAGTAAATGACCTTATGGAAGAGTTCTGAGCAGACATCAATAAAACAAACAAAAAAACAAAAACAAAGCAGGCAAAGAAACAAACAAAAAACCTTCCCTGTTTTAAGAAAGGCTAGCTTTCTGATAAAGGATGCATCTGGAATAAGATCCATCTCAATTTAAATCCCAACAGGTAAAGGGAAGGTCAACAAAGTTCTGCGGCACATTAAGTTGGGGCAGAACCAAGCTCCTCCCTCCTGCATTGAGGTTGAGCAGTGCATCCCAACGTAGGGAATGGGCACCAGCCAAACTATCTCATGCACTAGGGATCGATCCTGCGTCCCTGGGAGGAGTAGAAGTAGATTGGGGGTGGACTGGGGGAGTGGAGGCTGGGGGGAGGTGAGGAGGCATAGGAGGGAGACCTATGGCTGGAATGTAAAATGAAATTTAAAAAATAAATTAATTAAAAATAAATAAAATAAAATTCATTGTAAAAAAATAAAATAATGTAAATGCCAACTCTACCATGAACCAATTCCTATAGGTCTATTATCCATAAGTAAGGTTGTACCTGAACTGTCCCTGGGGAGTCTGCATGCCAAATTAAATGAGGAAATGGTACCTGGGATTCTGGGCATGTAGTCAGTAATCAATCAAGCAACAAAGCTTCAGTTTCCCTTCTCTCTTCGCAGACCTCACAGGAAGAGGGGTGTGGTCGCTTAGTGAAAGAACATGAGGAGATTGTGATGATATTAAACATTCCAGCTGTGCCCACTACACTCCAGGCCTTATTCTAAATGCTTTAACTTCTCTGGTTAGCCTTCCAAACCCTGTAACTGCTTCGTGAGCTCCGCTTTATAGATAAGAAGCTAAGTTCTTGCCAAGGGCACTCTGCTAATAAGTGATACAACTGTGATTATCTAACGCCAGACTATCGATGCCAGGCAAGAGAGAGAAGAGAAGGGGTTGCATTAGTCATAAGCCTTAGGTACTGGGCTCCATTTGGTTTGCATGCTGTTTTTAAAATCAGGTGAGGGCTGGCAGAGAGCTCAGTCAGTAAAGCACTTGCTTCGGAAGCATGAGGACATGAGGATAGCTCCCAAACCCACATAAATAAATACCTAGGGGAAGTAGTATGTGCTGCGAGCTGCAGCGAGGACAGCAGCAGACCGCTGGGACCAGCCAGACCCCCTAGTAGGTGAGTCCTAGACCAGTGAGAAACCTTGTCTCCTTTGTAGAAGGTACCTGATGAACAACAGTGGGGTTGGGCCCTGGCCTCCACACAAATGTATAAACCTGGGCAAATGCATACAGAGAGACAGGGAGAGAACATGAGGAGATTGTGGTGATATTAAACATTCCAAACATGCCTTTGGATCTCTGTTTCTGACACACAAAATGTGGGGGACGCTAATGGGGCAGCACATGTTAATTACCAGCTACTCTCTGGACTCCATTCTCAAGCTCACCGGTCTTCATGCCATGGTCGTGTGTGGTAGTGCCTGCTTCACTTGCCATCTGAATGTTCACTGGAGCTTGTGCTATAGAAACAGACAATGCAGCAAACCCTGTCTTAGCCACAAAGACACAAGAACTATGTTCATTACTATGCACTCCATGACTGAAATATTTGCATGGGATTAAAGAACAAAGGAACCTAAGAACGAGTCTGTGTAAAACATAATTGACAACCACCTTCAAACCACAACCAGCAGAGAGGATACTTGGGAAGTCTTCTAGCCAGATGTGTAAGAATTATAAACCTGAACATCCTAACACCTAAATCCTATAATGGAAGCTTTCGTGTCAGCACTGGGGCAAATACTCAAGTGCTTTCATTTGTTAAATGCATCCTTTACTTGGTGTAACTAGAATAAGGAGTCTCAATTTTCACATACTTCTTAACTTGAAGAATAACATCCAAACAATGTGTTCTCTTCTTTTAGGTATTTAGGCCTTGAAGAGTAGTCACGTATCTTGTGAAATTCTCTGGGCAAGAGCAGTATAAGGAAGGCCTGGAACCTTCTCTGGTCATGCTTATTTAAAAAAAAAAAAAGGCTTGATTTACAAGTGAGGAAACAATTCTAGAGATAACTGGGGTAGCGAGGGAATGAAGAAAAGACAGACACAGGTACAAAACTGGGATGGGCATTTGTCCCTCTTGGCTGGAGGAACTGCAAGCACCTCAGAAGCTCAGTGTGTTTATGACACAGATGTGAACACGCATACAGTTAGAGGCAAGGCTGTGGCATACGGAAGAACAGGGAGGCGGGGTTTAAGGCATCGAGCTGGATCAAGGAGGCAGGTTTGGCTCATCTGGGTGGGAGCAGACTCAGTAGGGGAGCAGCTCAGGCTATAAATATCTGTGGAGGATCTATGATGGACATTTTCTGCACACAGTGCCAACACTTGCACTGAGTTCCCCATGAAGGGCTTGGCCATTTCTCCATGGGACCACAAGGATCTGGGACTTTTGATATGACCTGGCTCAGGTCAACACATACATCACTCAGAACTCCACTTACTCAGGGCTTTCTCTGCTCCCTACAGAAAGAGAACCAAGAATTTACCTAAAACCACAGAGTCCAGAAACTACTGCCTGCCATGCTCTGCCCTCGATTCCATGGCCACCTAAGTCTTCGCACTGCCCCCTTCAGTTCTTCTCTGCGTGAGCCACTCAAGAAAGCCATCCTGTTGTCACCCTTTCGCAAAAATATTACATATTTTATATCTAGAGGTTTCCCGGACAGATAGATCTTTAACCGGGCATTACTCCCCAGTAAGCCCTCTCCTTATAGCATACATCCAGAGGGAAGGTCAGTACCCCTCCTCAGCAACCCTTTACAGTATACATTTTGTTTCACCTTCATGGTTCCATTCAACTCATTTTTATTAATTAGGACAGAAAAAAATCGCCAGCTTTTATTTTTATCATTCCACTTTATTATAAACCTGCAGTGGTGCCGATTGTGTTTCAGATCTCTAAGTGGAATTTAACAAGCATTTTCCCTCCTCTATTCTCTCTCCTCAAGCATTCCCAGAAGCACACAAGCCATCTCAACCACATCCCCAGTTCCCCTTGGAATGCCCTGAATGATTCTGAAAGACTTTGTCATTCCCCAAACAACCCACCCTAAAACTAATCATTGGGACTCCAGGCTGCTCTTCTTGCCAAGTTGAAGGAGTTCAAATGCTCTATCTAACCCAAGCCTAATGGTTACAAAGCTGTGTATCGTAGATGATGTGTGTGTTGTTCTGAATAGCAAGGCAATGGGGGTGGGGGCTCTGTGACAACCAGGAGTATCCAGAAAACTGACTGTGACCACAATGTGTACATGTCTGCTCATTTACCTAAAAGTCAGCTTTCATCTTAGTAACATACAGTTAGAGTTTTCTCACATCCAAAACAATTAATGCTGCCTAATTTAAGAGTGTTTCTCTACTTTATACAATCCAAGCAGATATAAGAAACTGAGAAAACAAACCAGGGAAAATAATGATGATCTGGCCAAAAAAAATTTAATAAATATTTTGAATGAAACATTCTATGACTTGAACAGAGAATGTAGAAAAGACACTTTTAACAAGATACAGTACTAATAGGGATTTCCACAGAAGCGACTATGGAAACTGCACTTTTCACTAGGACCACACACATATTCACAGGGTCCTTCAACAAAGGGCACAGTTCCCCCAACTCCAGACACCGTCCCTAGTTCCAGCTTATTCCCTGGCAGTTCTGCTAAGCTTCAAAGACCCTTGGGGACATTCATGCTAATTCAAGTTCTCATTCATACTTTAAGAACTATGTGAGCATATAATTGAATTCCATCAATCACCTAAAGTGTGAGTGTACTCCCACCCCAAATACTGTATTTCTGGAATAGTGCCCAGCACATAGAAGCTGCTTAATAAATTTAGTATTTTATGAAAAAAAAATTTAAAAAGTCTCACAATATCAATAGGACAGTGTGTTGGTTTGAAGGAAAATGACCCTCAAAGAGAGTGGCACTATTAGGAGGTGTGACCTTGTTGGAGTGGGTGTGGTCTTGTTGGGGGAAGTGTCATGTTTTCCTGCATGCTGCCACATCCCATCATAATGATAATGGAGTGAACCTCTAAAACTGTCAGCGAGCAACCTCAATTAAATGTTCTTTTTATAAGAGTTGCCGTGGTCACGATGTCTCTTCATGGCAATACAAACCCCAAGACAGGCAGTCCTACAAATCTCCCTCTAGCCCTGCAATTTAACCTTTTCATTGCATGAGATCTTCAATGTCTTTGGTTCACTAAATACAAAGTCACATGGCCAGAAAGAAAAAAAATCCCAGAGACCAAAAAGCAGCTTTCCTGTTCAGTCAGCTCCAATCTACAATTCTGGAGCTAAAAAGGAAGATTGCTTTGGAGCTACTTGTTTTATACATGTATAAACTAAAGCCGAAGTTCTTAGGATAGATCCTGTGGCTTAGTTTTAGATGGGAGGTGTTGCAGTGCCGCTTATCATTTTCCATATCTGCATCTTCAGTAGAGTCTTTACTCTCTCCCAAATGAGTACTTGTTAAACTTGAGGATTTCTTCTTTAACCCTCCCCAGCCTCAGTAATGGGGGTGATAGATAGAGCTACGATTTGAACTTACCTAACAAGAACCAGAGGTTTGCATGGCTGAGAAGTGTATATTGGCCAAAAGAAAGGAAGGTCTTTCCAACCCATCTGAAAATGTGAACTGTTTTGTTCTTAAGTTCATGAATAGCCTCAGTGGGAAAGTGTAAGGTTTCCTAAAACTATGAAGACAAAAAAAAAAAAAAAAAAAAAAAAAAAATCCTTCGATTTGGCCACAAGGGGGCAGCTGGGACATTTCCTCTTCAATCTTCAAGTTCTAAACCACCGTGAAGAAATGGGCACTGGGGCCTCTGCTCACCAGGCAGCTTAGCGTCACCTTTCAGCTGAGTTCTCAGCGTGTCACAGCCTTGTCTCACGGTGTTTCTTGGAGTGTATATTGTTTTGTTTTAAAACAAATTATTTTCCCATTTCTTTTCAGTTCTAGAGAGCCCTCTGGTTTAGAACTCTGTGCCAGGATTACCATCTACAAAGATCTTTGGAGACCAATAAATTATTAGGCTAATTTGGAAAGCCGCAGAAAATGTTTTATTTTAATTATGTTTGACCCCAGATAAAAGCGAACGGTAATGATCATCTGATTCCACCACACTTAATAAAGCTTGCTCTAAGTGCTTTGAGATTCGCCAAAAGCTTGCTTCATCACCTAGGCTCCATTCGTCATTCCCATTTTTGTGATAGCCCAAAAACTTTCAAATCAAAATTTATTGTGGAATTTTATCACTGAGCTAAACAGTGGGAGGTCTGCAAACATAAAAACAAGCAGAGATTAGTAATAGCTAAATTCCACATCTTTGCTGTTCTGCAAAAACATAAATTCACTTCATCTTTTAGGTACATAAAGAGTTGGGAGTTAATCTGAAAAACAAATGCTAGGTTTCCTGTGTATGTGCACTGCCGGGGTCAGGGTGCGCTTCACTTACAGTGACGGGTACTTTAATAATGGAGTTTTTGTCACTTTTAAAAATAGACACCAACGTGTGTTCCAAGGTTCTGATTCTTTCCCCTAAACATCCTATTTAGAATTGTACTAAGCCCCCTTTTCACACACACACACACACACACACACACACACACACACACTCCCACTCTGGTTTCCTGATTCAATGAGCAACATCTGACATGTTGTTTTACTTGGCCTCTCACTAACACCCCTTCCTCAACTACAACAAAATGCCTTATGATCAAACCCAAATCTTGCCTGTTCCATTTAGTGCTGTATTCAGAGTTTATACTTGCGCCTGCCACCCTATGGGGACTCAGCAATTCAGCCAAATTGGAGTCTTCCTATTATACTTTTGAAAATGGCTATTTTATTTCCAATTTTTTCAAAAATCTTTTATAATAGATAATCTTCTCCACCAGAATTGAAGTATGCTTTTAAAGTAGGCATCTTAAACCATCCTTGGACTCTTGGTCATTGCTGAGAGAATCCTCTGGAATGCCCAGACACAGATGGAGCTGGACCATGGTGTCAGCAAAAGTGATCCTCCTGAGTTGCCATAGCCTTCCACAGGCAGAGCGGTACCACACTTCAGATGACGCTGGCCTGAAAGGGAGAGCCCACAGTCCTCCCTTTGCCTCTGTCACTGGCAAGACAGGAGTTAGATCATCCAGTTCAGGTCTTACTGCCTCAATGTCCTTATTCGAAAAAGAACCAAGGGTATAAAACTAACCACCAATTCAAAAGACTTTTGAACTCATGAAATGTAGGACTGTTTAGAAAGAACAAAGTATTTTTCAAATATGAGGTAGTTTGAAAACCAGTGCCTCCTATCCTCTGTTAAATAAATACACCTCTACTTCACATGGCCACCCACTTTTTTTTGTCAGGGTCTCACTAGGAACCTCTGGCTGGAGTTGACTAGTAAACCAGAGCAGTCTCTTAGACACCTGTGGCCTCTATCTCCCAAGTGTTTATCTCTTCTTGAAGGCTTAACTAACAGCCCTGGGGTGGATGCACAACCCAATCCCTAGACTTTCCCTTTGGCATAGCTGATTTGAATGACACTGGAAGTTCCTGCTGCTCCTATCTCCAGGGTAAATCTTAACAGGAAACAACATCTCCTAAAGGAACTCTGTCCTTGCAAGAAGGAATGTGAGCCAAACCGTGTTTGCAGCAGCCCTGACAGTGTGTTCTGTGCTGGAAAATGAGCTTCTGCAGCTCCCACTCCATAGACAAATAGACGTGTTCTTTTCTCAAGACGGTAAGGTCACACACTGCCTCCTGGAAGCATTTTCACAGTAGGTCCTCAATAAACACTTGAGTGAGAGGCTGAATGGATGATAAAGGGCTTTATGGCAATACTCCCTTAGGTGGGGAAGAACGCTACATGCCAGGATGCCCATTTCTTGCCTCCTGCTAAGCCTCCTTTATTCATTCAGACTGTAAAGCCCATCGGTTTCCTGACTTGTGCTTGCCTGCCACACCCCAGGGATATTACTTTCTACTGCCATTCTGCACTCTCTTGGTACACATCTCCAGTGATTCTGTATCCTCGGGGACTGCCTTGCTTTGCTTCTATTTCAGTTCAAGGGTTGTCCAGACCACAAGACCTTCACTGTGGCTAAGCGAAAGCATGCAATTTAGCCATGCCTAGATTAGACAAAGCTCTGAGCATGCACAGGAAAGTGTAAGCAAGCCTAAACTTTAAAAACAAACAGCATGTTTCACAAGTTTCTTTGTAACATGGGTTCCTTAGTGCTTGAAAATGCATTTGTCTGTGGGAACAACCCACCTATTCCGGAAGTGATTCCTTCAGAAATAGGTGGAGAGGATCTTCTTATTTTGTGCTGGCTTTAGTACAGTAGGAACACAGAGAGATGAGAGTCAGCCTGTTTCTTCCTGAAGAACATGGGGCATAGTGGTAGAAACAAATAGTACCTATACAGAGTTGCATGTCTTACTGAAGATCAGATGGTCCACACAGTACACTGAGAGCAAGGAATCCAAGGTGCACCCTCTGCCTGGGTGGATCTGGAAGGTTCCACAAAGAAACAATCAATCCTGCTGAGGCTGAAGAATGAGGAAGCAGGCAGCAGGCAGATGAGTGAAGAAGGGTGTTCCTGGTATGTGGGTGTCAGATTGCCAAACCAACACCCACACATCAATTTAACCCCTTCTTTAGCTATGCCATTGGAGAGCACTTCATCAAGGGCAGAAATGGAGGAGGATTTTGTAAGTTAGCCTAGGAAAGCTTGTGTTGGGGCATCAGTCTAAGACCCACAGTAAGATAGCCCTGGTCCTTGGTTCATTCACCACGGTAACTCACCATCATTTACATCACAAGTATCACAACAACTTCTAGAGCAAAGAAGGAAAGCAGCCCCTTTTTTGGGACTGGGTGTGCTGCTCTTGCGCTTTCGCTTTATTGTTAAGTTTTAATGTGAATTTGAGGTCACGAGTCAGGCTGATTAGAGACTACACCTCAAGACAGGTCCACACCCCAAGGAGCTTAAAAGCTAGCTCTGTAGGCAAGGCTCCTGCATATAAAATAACGAAGAGCCTAAGAAAGTAGCTGCCAATACAATGAGACATGCTGTAAGCACTATACTCTAAGGTTCAGTGCTTTCTCCTGAACATAGCTCCGCTTAGTTCAGCAAGTGTTTTCATTAAATGCCCACAACAGGTCCGTTGATGACACAAGGTAGCATTCAGCAGCAAGAGGCAGTGTCCCCAAAATTTCGCAAATGTAAATCCATGTACCTCCCAGAGATAGCAGATTAAGTTAACCCTGGAAAGTCTCTGGAGAATCTTATCAATCTGAATTCTGTTTTACTTGATACGGGGATAGGTATCCCTGAATATGTATGAGAATTTCCCACCAATCAGAGCTATCTTCCCTGGGAGATAACACGTTTCTAGTAAAGCTGAAAAATTCCTTGGCAGGGCTCCTGTATGGTTGATGCAAACATTCAATGATCAGTGGTCCCTCTGCCAGTCCTGTGATTGTAAGAACTTCCACACATACAACACACACACACACACACACACACACACAGGTGGGGGAGGGAAAGAGAGAGAGGGGGAGAGAGAGAGAGAGAGAGAGAGAGAGAGAGAGCGCAATGTTTGGGCAACCACACTGCAGCATGTCACCAGGCTGAGCATTAGCAATTGATAGGCTCATTTGAAGTACCAGAGCCCGAATAAATAATGGCAAAGAACTATAGGATGGGAAGATACATTTTCCACCTAGAGCCTGAATGGACAGAGTGTAGCTGGGATGTCTAAGAGTCTCAGAATGTCAGAACTCAAAGGGGTTCATGATCATCAGACAAAGGCCTAGCAAAACACAACAACTGTGAAGAAAAGAGCAGTAATATTCTAGAGGACCTTGAGAGAATCCTCTAACACCTCTGGGAAGCCCAATTCAAGTGGCCATCGTGGTTGTTGAAAGGGGACTCTGGTTAGCCTTCCAGCAAATATGTCACCAAAGATGTATTCCGGAAGACTTCCTCCCAAAGAAAACCAGTGTTGTGTGGATGGGCCAGTCACATGGATCTCCTGAGGGCTTTACACAGCCTCAAGGGTGGACTGAAAAAGAGGAATGTTGTCTGAGGGTCCATCCCAAAAACCAAGTTGTTTGAAAACCTGGCATGGCGTCAAAACAACTGGGAAAAGATGTAATTTTCTGATCCTGAAACAAAGTCACCACACTGGTGTTGGTGTATCTGCTGTAACTCTTCAAGAAAGAAAAAGAGCCACATTTGAATCTAGACCCAACCAGTTCTGAGACGAGACTCCTATGAGCTTCAGGAAACAGCATACTGGATCAGCAACTTTGTGCAAGGTCTCTTCCTGCTCTGAACTCCACTGTGCCAATGTACAAAGGAGAAGCTCTTACAGGAGAAGAAAAGGCAGCTCATCTCATATAATGTTAGAAGAAACAAAATAAAATAATCCTGATTCCTAAATTTCCATCATGACTTCTTCCATCTTCTTCCTCCTCCCTTCACTGAATTTGGTTTAATCGGTTAAGACAATGTAAATGAAATCAATACACCACATACTAACAACATTTTAGGAGAAAGTAAGCAAATACATGATGTTTGATCACAGTGAATGTAATTCTACAGGCAAAGCCCATAATTCTAAGACAGGTTCTGCCCAGGACCCAGAGAAATCCATCAAGAAAAAGCAAATTGTTTCTTTTCAAAAAAGCTATCAACTTAACATTGCAAATCATTTGCTATTCTCAAGGGTCTTGCCTAGTATTGCAAAACTTGATAATTACTGGTTCATGACTGATTTAGGAAAAACATGGACTTAAGTAATCAGGCCAGAGCAGGGCTGCTGACCGCAAGGCTGGCAGGCAGTTCGCCTTGCTTAACGTTATTCCTTTCATAAGTGCTTAGCATTTTACAAAATCGGGCTTTGAATTTTCATAAATCCCAGAGTACAGAAAGCCCAGTTAAGATTCTCCAGCCACTGGCACCTTCTCTTTCATTCTGACCTGAAATCCAGGAAGCTAGAGAAAGCGATTCCAAAAATCAGAATCGGTTGTTTTCTATAAAGTGTCAGCGCTCAGACTCTGGACAGACTCACAGAGAAAGGTCTCCTCTGCAAATGGACAGGACTTCTGTGGAAATTAGGAGGAAGAATTTAATTACAGCTCGGAGCCAACCCTGTGCACCACAGGGAGCACACTCCCTTCACTCACAGGGCTACAAAATTGTTGCTTTTGGCCAATGGACAGCAACAGTGAGGGAGAAGGGAGACGCTCCTCTGCACTTGCCCTTGGGAAAAGTTGTTTGTTTGTTTGTTTGAAGGGTATGTAAATCTCCATCTGCAAAGGAAGCTGTTCCCTCTCAGCTCGAATAGTTTTCTTACTGAAGATCAAGAAATTAAGAATATTTTCTTATTCTGCTGAGGAATTATAGAGAAAGGCATACCAAAATAGTGTAACAGATTTAAGCAGACAGCCCCTGGCCTCAAAGACTGTATCAAGTTTTCAGATCTTTACTTTTCAGCTTTCTGCTTCCAAATAAATATGCTTTTGTTAGTTAAAAAGCAGGCCCTTGTCACCAACTTGGTTCCTACTAACAGTTCTTAATAAGCATATATTTTATAAAATGCATATATTATAGATCTTTTTACACACCATCAATATTCTTGTAGAATTAAAGGGCAAGTAATTAGGAAGTGAAATTTTAAATAAGCATTTTAGCAGGAGGAAGATAGAGTCTAGTTGCACAGAATATTCATATGCAAATTAGTAGAACCCTGTTATAACTTGACTATACATATATGTATCTATGTCACACACACATATACATATATATATATATATGCCTTTGAGCCAAAGATCCACTTTGAGGAATTTATCATTCAAATGATTAAAACTCAGATAAAATCTTTGTGTACAAATATACTACTTTACTACTATTTATGATAAAAAGAGCAAAAAAGCAACATTGCAGAAAGAAAAACTACATAACTACTAAGAGAATACTATGCAGCTATGGCAAATACCTATCTACATTAGTGATAACATGAAAATCTTCTAGATAATATTAATCTAGAAGACAATAAACATGCATCACATAACATTTGGTTATAACTCTGCTTGTAAAACTAAAATTTCTCAACATTACAAAATATTAAAATGAAATTTTGGTAATTGTTTTTTCACCTTTTCTCCACATTTTCTGAGTTTTCTTCAATGTTCTCCTAAAGGAAACATTTCCAATTTAATGGACCAGTAAGATAGTCTAGAAGATAAAGACGCTTGTGATGTGGGAGGGTCTTCTGTTTTAATAAAGAAACTGCCTTGGCCATCCCTTAGGTGGGTGGAGTAGACAGAACAGGAAAAAGGAAGTGAGGTAGATGGCTCAGTCAGATGCTGTGCCTCTCCTAAGTTAGACAGACTGCCATGCCTCTCCTCAGAGAGAGAGATGTGATGGTGCCAGCCGCCAGTTCAGACATGCTGACTCTTTCCCGGTAAGACACCATTCGTGGTGTTACAAAGATTATTAGATATGGGTTAGTCAAGATGTGAGTAAGAGGCTGGAACTAATGAGCCAGGCAGTGTTTAAAAGAATACAGTTTGTGTGTTGTTATTTTGGGGCATAAGCTAGTCGGCTGCCAAGAGCAGGGCAGTAGGAAGCAGCCCACAACTCATCACTACACGCTTGTCTCCAAACGACCCTAAGTTTTATTCCACAGTGAAGTAGAGACCAGACTCCCTAGCCATTGAATATATACACACATGCACCCACAGAAACACTAAAGAAATAAATGCAAAAATTAACATAGAATAAGGAATTCTAAACAGATAAATATTAAAATTAAGGTGCAATATTTCACACCAAAATTAGATTAGGATAAAGGGACTTCACACGTAAAAGCATATCTTAGTGGAATTGGTACGTGTGGATTATCATGTTGATTCATTTATTTCATGACTTCATAAAGTGTCTGAAGGATACTGGAAGTCACAGTTGAAACAAGAGAATCACCTAGTCCACAAGACACAGTGTAGGATGAATGGACCCTGGGAGAATGAGACCAGCAGAGAACCCAGAGGAGGAATTTCTAATAAGGCAGAGAAGGTCGGGAATGTAAGTGGCAGAGACTGGATCTGGTGATGGGCAGCCAGAAAAGACAGAGGGAAATGTAGAAGAAAAATCTCAACTCAGAGGGTGAGTGACAGAAAAGTGGAGGCAGCAGCCTCACACAGAGAATGTGAGGCTGCCGATTAGGCCTAGACCCAATTTGTCCTGTTGGAAATATAAGAGAGGGTTGGCACAGTACTTCAAATGTTGCCAGGTACTCATGAGACTATCTCTAGCCTGCTGTCATCTTGAGGCATCTCCTCTAGTACAACCACATCTGTGTAATTCCGTGCCCATGTCACCTCTGCCCTTCCCTCTGGGCTGTTTGCCCTGGCCTATTTCTTGGATCCTCTCCCAAGCTTCCCCTCACTGTTAGATTCCAACATTTCTGAGGACTTCTACGGGCCATGTGACTGACAACAGCACCCACACACCATCTCATCACCCCAACGCCTGCCTCTGTGTTCTCATAGCCTTGTGTGTGTGTGTGTGTGTGTGTGTGTGTGTGTGTGTGTGCATTCTGTTTGTGCTTGTGTGTGTGTGTTCTCTTGTTAAGACAGGAGCCACTTGATTAAGACCTACTCTAAGCCAATATTATTTCATTTTAACTTGACAAATGACAGCTGCAAATATCTCCTCCTGAATAAGGTACTCTGCTTGGCTTCTAAGTGTGTATGAAGGGAGGCACTGCTCACCTCTGCTTCCTCTCCTCTCCCCTCCTCCTCAGGGGAGCCATCTGTTTTAGCATGACCTAACCTACCCTTTACCTAGCTCCTCTGTGCAGGACTCTGAGCCTGCATCTGCAGCCTTGATCTTAAACATCCTCTCCAGATCCATGTTCCCACCACCCACTAGCCATGGTTGATTGGTATAGGCCCTTTAAACAAACCAGTGTGACTTTGAAAAGACTTCCCAAGTCCCACGGTACCTCCTGTACTTTATTGAAGTAAATGCATCTGGTCTCTCAAGTAAGAAGCACCAGCTTTTCCCTCTTCCTCATCAGCTCTACCACATCCATCAGACAAAGGGCTCTGTGAATTCTGCCTCGCAACCCTCACTCAATGGGACTTTCTCTCCTCCTCCATTACTAAAGCCCTAGTATGAGCTCCTGCCCTGTCCTTAGACTCTTTGAGCAAGGAGAGCTTTGATTTGGCAAATGCCTATACAGTAGCTCTTCTGTGCCTGTCTCCAGGCACACCGATCAGAATTCCCCTCAGTTTAGTGGTTTCCAGTCCCTTACCTGTCCTCCCTGCCACCAGACCAAAGCACATTTTCTCACCAGAAAACAGAGCTGAAGAAGTGCTGCTGCTTCTTTTGACTCCTCTTTCATTGCAACATAAAATATACATCGTCTCCTGGCATGAAAGACCGTGCACAGTCTTCCTCCACAGGCACGCCTATTCTTCACCCACCCTGGTCCCTGCTGTGGCGGGCTTCTTACACTTTCCAAGGCCATGGCTGGGAGGAGTGCTGTGTTTGATCTAAAATGACTTTTATTCTATACTCAAAAGACCCTTATCTTTCTTTAATGAGCCACTTAAAAGATCCCTCATCCTTAAGTCAGAATTCACTAGGATCCCACCATGCTCTGTGCCCCACACCCAACTTTGTTTAAACCTCTGTCAAAACCCTTACCAAAATCATTTTTCTGCGCTCTCTTTTTACTCACCCATCACCATCCTGCACAGTCCATATAGGGCCAGTACCAGGTAAGCTGGATTGATCTCTGTCTGCGTGTCAAATTCTACTTCTATATCTGAATCCTACCTATCCTTTCCAGACCAGGGCAATCCCAGCCTCCTCCTTGGCCCTTCTTGGGTCACTACCTCCAGACCAGCATGCCTTCATGTCTGAATAGCCATAACACTTACCCTCTCTCTACCAGCTTCTGTGGCAGTTAACAACGTGGTACCTTGAACTATCAAATGTTCTTGTCTTTTCCTCTACTGCTCTGCAAAGTCTCTTCTCTAAACCCCAGTCTCTCATTGTGCATCATACTCTGTGCTCTACAATTTTTTTTTTTGCTAATCTGTAACTTTCTCTTCCAGAGAGAATGAGAATGATGGCTCCAGAACAGAAGAGTGTAGGGTGTCTTTCCTCAGAAGAAACTAAAGGAAAAGAAAGGGAAGTAGATGTAAGATATTCTAGAAAACACAAAGTCCTAAAAAAAGATAGGCGCAGACTTAATTTTTAAGATAAACAAATCATAGAGACATAAAACAACATGCTGGACTAAACATCCTTCATGATCATGAAATACAGTCAACTAAAAACAGATGCCCGCGCATTTACTGTTCATATGAAAACAGAAAAGAGCAGGCACGTAAGTGGATAATTTCCAGCACACCCAACTCTTCATTTATGTAACTGATGTACATGGTGTAATAGAAAGGTTGAGAGAAAATAACTGAAGTGTGAGTAATTCTGCCCTCTGCCCATTGAAGGGGCAGTTAGGACTCACGTGCCCATCACAGGACCTCAGCTCAAAGCTAGAGGCAAAAGTAGAAGGATAAATTCACACTGGTTTCCTCCACGTTCTCTTTCAACAGTAAGGAAAACACCACACTGTTGAGAGACAACACATGGCACACCCGTTCGCTGCAGCATGTATTTGTGATTTTATATAAAGGAACTTTGGAGCAATTGCAGAGAATTTTAAGAACATCAACTTTATATAATTTTTATATTGGGCTATGACTTTAACATGCAATCTTTTAGTGAGATGTGACCCTATTGCAGTTTAACATTTTGATGGATACTCACCCTACCCACACACAAGGTGCTTCTACCAATGATGCTTGGTTGGAGAATTTGGTCATAGCTGTCTCTCATTGCTGCTGAAGTGCTGGTTGTTCTGATAGAAATGTGATCACCCCTTCTAAATGCAAGTTGATTGTAACAACAGCAACCTTTATACCCCGACAGTCTATGCCTCTCCACGTTCAGGGCTTAAACAAAGCAGACACAATTAATTACTAACAGGCCATTTTATCTGTGGTGCCATCTCCAAAATCAAATTCAGAGGCCAAAGAAATGACTTGGACAGGAGTGTGTGTCTTGTGCTTCTATCATGTTTTCTTGGGTGCACTTATACTGTGAAATGACTGGCGAAAGGGAGAGGCTTTTGTTGACCCCAAATTACTCATTAAATATTAAATAATTGAATGTTATCATATTCAGTTGAGAAAGAATGAAGAGGCTCTGTTTAAAGAGTAATAAAAAAGATATTGTCATCAACATTTTTCTACAAAGATAATAAAAAATTCACTTGGGAAAGAGGCCCGCCTTTATCAGCAGCCTGGGAGGGAACATCATACCAAGCAAAGATCCATAAACCAACTCCTCTAGAGAAAACAGAGATCCAGAAAGCAAAATCTCCCATGATTAATCAACAAAATATAGATATATGAGGAGATTAATCAAGATTTCTTCATGTTTAACTAAATTATCATATATCATCTCTAATTTTAAAACAACATTTTTAAAGTAAGCTAAGCCCTTCACTGCTTGTTCCTAACACACCACTTCCTTCCCTCCTTCTATTTCACTCAATTTAATTCAATCCACGAGTCAGCGGGGGTTAGGTGGCCAGGCGATGACTGAGCAATTACCGGGTGTTATGGACTTATAAAGATTAGCTATTTGGATAATTTACACTAAAAATAATAAGAACTCCTTACCTTAAGGTGGTCCTAGGGAGCTGAGTCCTTCTGATAACTTGGTTAAGTTACATGGGGTGTCACAGAGAACACAGCCTAAGTAGTTCCTGACATGAGCAGATGATTTCGAACTGTTCATGTCCCACAATGAAGAGATGGATAGTTAATACCATCTCAGTTTAAAAGTAAGTTCTTTGCTATTTTTAATTTATTGGTCAGCAAGTGCTTTTAAACTCATGAGTCAAGGTTTTTGGACATTAAAACAAACAAATCTACTGTTTTTTCAGGCATAAATGATATGCAGTGAGCCTCTGAACACAGAGGTTTCTCATTCTGCTTTGAGTTTATTTTCTCGCTCATGTTTAACTGAACTGCCTCCAAATGATTTTTAAGTATTAAGGTGAACACAGCCGTCCTTTTTCAAGGATATTTTGGGCAATGGTTTTAAAGCAAAAATGCAAATCACTTTTTAAAAAAGCCTGATGTGAGATTTAAAAGTCCAAGTCAAAGATCACCCAAAGCTTAAGCTCACATAAAAACAAACTAAATCAAAGGAAAGATTTTTAAAATTCTTGAGAGCAGGTTCAAATTACCTGAGATGTGGTGCAAACTCCCCTGAACACACCGTTCTTAGATTCCATCAGATCCTGTTTTTTCTCTCATCTGTAAGCCAGCATTTATCTAGAATGCAATCAAGCAGGACATTAAAATAGCAGGGTGGTGATTTTCCTGCGGCCTCCTTTCGATTAATCTACATGTGTTTATTGAATACCTAACAATGTTCCTATCACCATATAGAAAAAGTGGGTATATGGAAAGGTACAGTTGTGGCTTTATGAGAGACAGCTAATGAGCAAACCAACTTCCAGAAATGCCACCCATAAAGCAATCCTGATCACTCCAACCTCCATCTGCTCATGGAGGACCATCAGGTCAGGGACTAAAAGCTGAACTCCTAGCTGTGCCTGAAAAGCACAGTGAAACCCAGACACATCAGAGAAGCCCCGGCTTCTGCCATATTCTCTTAGTTTCAGTCAAATTTCTAGTTTTTGGGTCTTCTTAAATATATGTAATCATTTACATGTTCTGTTAATAAAACTTATTTCTACACACTATAAGTCGATGAAGCCTGGAATATTTTATTTTACCTGGTGCAAAGCCTAGCAAGAAACTGATAGGGTCAACAAATAATTGTTAAATGGCTGAGGTCATTTTCAAAAGCCAGATGCATGCTATTTCACACAAGTCTCAGAGTGACAGGTGTCAACTGAAAGCTTAATTTTACTTCTTGGTACAGTAAATTCCATTTTAAATGGAAATTATTCCAGGCAAAGAGAATTCTGACTAGAAAACACAACTGTACTCCAGGATGAAGAACCTTGTAATTTTCCATAGGGCTTAACCAGGAATACCTCTCCCCATCATCTTCCCAGTCTTCCCTCTCTCCATCATCTTCACAGTCTTCCCTCTCTCCATCATCTTCACAGTCATCCCTCTCTCCATCATCTTCACAGTCTTCCCTCTCTCCATCATCTTCACAGTCTTCCCTCTCTCCATCATCTTCACAGTCATTCCTCTCTCCATCATCTTCCCAGTCTTCCCTCCCTCCATCATCTTCCCAGTCATCCCTCTTTCCATCATTGTCACAGTCATCCCTCTCTTCATCACCTTCACAGACATCCCTCTCTCCATCATCTTCACAGTCATCCCTCTCCATCATCTTCACAGTCTTCCCTCTCTCCATCATCTTCACAGGCATTCCTCTCTCCATCATAGTCACAGTCATCCCTCTCCATCATCTTCACAGTCATCCCTCTCCATCATCTTCACAGTCTTCCCTCTCTCCATCATCTTCACAGTCTTCCCATCATCTTCACAGTCATCCCTCTCCATCATCTTCCCAGTCATCCCTCTCCATCATCTTCACAGTCATCCCTCTCCATCATCTTCATAGTCATTCCTCTCTCCATCATCTTCACAGTCATCCCTCTCCATCATCTTCGTAGTCATCCCTCTCTATCATCTTCACAGTCTTCCCTCTCCATCATCTCCACAGTCTTCCCTCTCTCCATCATCTTTACAGTCATCCCTCTCCATCATCTTCAGTCATCCCTCTCCATCATCTTTACAGTCATCCCTCTCCATCATCTTCAGTCATCCCTCTCCATCATCTCCACAGTCATCCCTCTCCATCATCTTCACAGTCATCCCTCTCCATCATCTTCACAGTCATCCCTCTCCATCATCTTCCCAGTCTTCCCTTCTCCATCATCTTCACAGTCTTCCCTCTCCATCATCTTCCCAGTCTTCCCTCTCTCCATCATCTTCACAGTCATCCCTCTCCATCATCTTCCCAGTCTTCCCTCTCCATCATCTCCACAGTCTTCCCTCTCTCCATCATCTTTACAGTCATCCCTCTCCATCATCTTCAGTCATCCCTCTCCATCATCTTTACAGTCATCCCTCTCTCCATCATCTTCACAGTCATCCCTCTCCATCATCTTCACAGTCATCCCTCTCCATCATCTTCACAGTCTTCCCTCTCTCCATCATCTTCATAGTCTTCCCTCTCCCCATCATCTTCACAGGCATCCCTCTCTCTGCCATTGTCACAGGCATCCCTCTCTCCATCATTGTCACAGACCCCATGCTTGTGAAAGTAAATAAAGCCAATGTTCCCCTTCGAAACTATTATGTGTCTGTTTCTAATTCTCAGCTAGACTACCAATAATAGTGACACAGGGAAAATTCAACATATACAAGATTTAGACTTTACCTAAGGTAAGCAAAATTTTTTAACTGCATAGGATCTTCTGTATTAATTACCCATTTTACAGTAGCTCAGAAGATTTTGGAGAAGAAAAGACACCACCCATCAGATGCTGCCAAATAAAATTTCTTAAAAAATCTATCCTGTTTCCTGGGGGAAAGTTCTGCTGCTGTATCAAAAATCTGGTAAAAAAAAAAAAAAAAAAAAAAAAACTAACAGTCTCCAAAGTCTATTTTAACCCCACCCATTTTCAAGCATATTTTACAGGTCACTCCTGCTGTCTGGGCCAAGACCAACTTACAAAGTACTCTCCAGACAACTCTAACACCTGCACTAGCTCTTAAGACTTCACCATTGGTACAAACTCTCCTGGATCAAGGACACCTATTATTGTGTCCCAACTTATACACCCCAGCCTCACCTGTACAACCAGGGCACTTCTTGTCCCATTCTTTTGGGCAGTTAATGATTCTTCTCATGACTAGCCCTATTCATAGGGCCAATAATAACAATATTTTTTCCTAGCCAGCTGCCTTCTCATATCCCTCAAGAAACAGCTGCCTGAGGTCTCTAAGATGACAGTATACTGGATGCAGCTCCAGTCACACCTCTCGCTGAGCATGAGCCCACCAACTCCCAGCTATCCCCTCTCCCATATTGCCCATGCCCACAGGAAGCAGCCAGACTTGAGCTGGCACCCCTTTAGCCAAGGAGCCTAAAACGTTTGGTTAAGGGGCTTCATCTCACATCGCTGGCACCCCTTTATCCAAAAAGTCTGGAATGTTTGGCTCAGGCCTTCTCCCCAGCTCCTAACATAAGCTCCCTTCCCTGGGAGTCACCTCAGTCCAAATTCCACCTCCAAGAAAGTCTACCAAATGGTGACCCCTCCCCAAGTAGGGTCAAGAAAGCCTGCCAAACAGTAACCTCTCCCCAGAGAAGGTCAAGACCACTCCCACAGGCTATTTAAACTGCCCCTGCAGAGAATGAACACATGGTCTCCAGGTTTTGCATGGTCTTCCCCCTCCATGTTTTTCTGGGGCTACCCGGGAGCACTCCATTAAACATGGGCATCTTTAATTAGGTCTGATTTGGTCTGATTGGGATTATATATATCAGCAGAGAGGTTTGATGTCTTAAGAAAATACATAATAGAAGCTTTCTGCAAAACCCTGTAGACTCTCATAGACAGAGCTTCAATAACTGTGTGCTCACAAGAAGTAAGTGGTAATGAACAAGACTCAAAAAAAAAAAAAAAAAAAAGCAACTCAAATAGACCCAGAAATTACTGTATCTGGAATAATCAAATGCTAAGTTAAAGTATTCAGTTTGCTGCATTTAAAGAAAAACAATGCAGGTAATAAATAAAAACATATAAAATGGGCATTCTTTAAATGATAAAATGTTACTTCTAGAATGCAAGCTATCACAGTTAAGATTAGTCAAGTTAACCAACACACTAGACAGAATTAAAGCTAGAACAAGTAAAACCAACCATGTGTAAACAACACAGCTCTAACAGTCAGGTGTAAACAACATGACTGCATCAACTATGTGTAAACAACATGACTATAAACAACCATATATAAACACCATGTCTGTAAAAAAACAGGTGTAAACAACATGGCTGTAAACAACCATGTGTAAACAACATGGCTATATACAACCATGTATAAACAACATGATTGTAAAGAACCATATATAAACAGCATGGCTGTAAATAGCCAGGTGTAAACAGCATGACTGTAAAGAACCAGGTGTAAATAACATGACTGCAAAGAACCATATATAAGCAGCATGGCTGTAAACAACCAGTGTAAACAGCATGACTGTAAACAACCAGGTGTAACCAGCATGGCTGTAAACAACCAGTATAAATATCATTGACAGCAATGATCAAAGACTGGCAAGTGAAAGAAATGCCAAGAGGTAAAGAAGAGAGTGTGAACACACAAATATTTCTATGATCATGCATAAATACAGAGAGTTAGAAGATGAAGCATAAATCTGGACTTAAAGAAGGGAATAAATCCTGATTCTAATTGTAACAATGTTAAGAGTGATCAATGAAAGCAGGCATAGTGAGAAGCCATGGCTCCTGAAAGGAAGAGATCAATGACAGATCATATGAACAACAAAAGCAGTTTCAAAATGCTTTAACAGAACTAGAAAACTGTCCTACCTTGTCTTTGTAGCACACCGCTGTGTGGCAGTTGTCTTCAAACAGGAACATGCTGGACAGGAGCCATAGACAGGACGTGCCGTCTAGATCTACGGGAGTACATTCTGTACAATGGCAAGACAGACAGACTGACAGCACACTTCTTGGAGCATAGTCCTGTGGTTAAGGGGCATATGACTTCGAGGAGTCAGGGGGTGGAGACCAGAGATTGACATTAGGTGTCCTCCTCAATTGTTCTCCACCTTGTTTTTTGAGATAGGGTCTCTCACTGAAGCTGATCAGAATATTCTAGATGCATGACTGTAAATATCAAGCACTTAACTGTTTCAAAATAGAAAGTGTTATATCTAGTAGACAAGGAATTTATGTTTTAAAAAAGTTACAAACAGATTGAACAGAAAAATATTCCAAACATTAAAAATACAGCAATCTATTTGAAACTATAGATGTTTCAGTGAAAATATGATCAGGCCTTCAACTTCATTAGTCATGAAGACAGTATGAATGAGAACATGTGACATTCTTTATCTGTAAGCATACTGACAATTCAAACACATATTGAATGAAAGAGCACTCATATCCAGCAAGATGAGTTATCTTTTATAAATGTACATATTTACATTCACACTCATGTTTATATAATTTTAAATCTATAGTCCACATATCAGAGAAATCATTTGCCTTTCTAGAATATTACATTTAACATAATGATTTCTATCCATTTTATTCCTTTGCAGCTCTATTCATTTTCCTGCAAATGTCATAATTTTATTTTTCTTTACTTCTGCATGGGATTCATTTGAGTATATATACCATATCTTTCTTTGTTTCCATGTCTTGGCAATTGTGAACAGTGCAGTAATAAATATGGATGTTCAAATCTCTGTGGTGTTTTGAATTCTCTGGGTATATACCCAAGAGTACTCTAACCAAGAATAATTATTTATTAATGTATATTTTAGTTTGCAAAATTTGGCAACAGATATCAAAAGCCCTAATCAGTACTAGTAACCTAGAACTTGTGTTTCTAGAAATTTGTTCTAATTTGTTGATGTATGAAGAGACTGGCTTGAAAGCTGCTTATATGTAATGGTCAGATATGTGAGTGTTATAATCACTAGCTGCTCTTCCAGAGGACCTAGGTTCTATTCTAAGCATCCACATGGCAGCTCACAACTATCTGTAACTCCAGTTCCACAGGATCTGATGCCCTCTCTTCTGGTCTCCATGAACACTGTATGCACATGGTGCACAGGCACATATGTAGAAAAAACACCCCCCACACACAAAAATAAATAAATAATTTTATTTATTTCAGAAACTGCCTTTAACAATATAAAGTTAAAAACCATTTAAATGACCAATAATTTAGACCAGAAACATAATTCATAGAAATATAAGATTATCAAAATATTAAATGATAACATATAAACCTAATTTGCAAAGGAAATGTGTTCATAATAATGTTAAAATGGAAAGAAAATCAATTGGATTACAAGTAGGCATACTATAGTATGAACATAACTAGAAAGATGATAAAGATTCAGTAAAATATTGGCACTGGTTACCTCTAGGTAGTTTATTTTAAGATGATTTTAGTATATCTTTTGACTTGCCACACTCTTTATGTATAATGAATAATTTTAAAAGAAAAAAATCATTACATATAGTCCTTAAAATACAACATTATATATAAACCACATCAGATGATACTGCTTTCAGGAACCTCATACTCTACTTTTGTGGAAAATTTGGCCCTTTTCAATGGCAAGTCCTGAAGTCTCAAGAACTGTAGAGAGTGGAGTCTAACTCAAGAACTTTAAGTCACAGCAGATGAGGAAGGTCACCAGCAAAATAGTTAAGTTTACTATAAATAATATGACAGTCGTAAAAAATAAAAACTTGCTGTCATTTAATAACTTTTATTAATCTGCTATTTTTTGATTTTTCTCCTGATAGTGAGTTTTAAATACGAGCATCTTGCCTCAATGAGGAACTTTGAAAGCTATAAATTGTTTATACATTGTGCTTCCACTATGGGCATTTGACCTCTCCCCTGACAATACACAGTTAATAATGTAATGAGGCCAAAGGAGCCCAAGAGGCCAAGGAGATTAGTCACAGAACTCAGGGGCTTTCACCACTCACTCATTGTTTGGAACTTAGCCTACATCAACAATGACTAAGAATCATAACCTACACTTCATTCCCAGCATTGTGTGATCCCTTTGACTGGAGAAAAGTATTCAATCCAAAGAGCTGCCTGCTAAAGTGGCACTTCTACAAGGGCCCTCGGTGTTACAGGAATGAAATCCCAGCCATGACTTTCCCATTCTCTAAGCAGCTATTCATGTATGAAAAGAAACAGAGGAGTAAGAGTGTGGGAGGGCAGGAGATTTCCAGTACCCATCCTACCATTCCGCTCCAAGCTTTCACTTTCATTAAACACAGTAAACCACGTTGTAATTAGGATGAAAACTTGATTAATCCAGAAATGTCTCGTGTCGTTTTCAATTTGTTGCACTACTGAGAAAAGTTCAAGAATTCTGCTCTACCTACAGAACAGCTTGAAACCCTCTGAGAGCAGCCCCCATTCAGCACCTCCTTTCTCATACATTTTACGTTTTCACAGCAAAACATTTCCCTACTTGTGTTAAAAGTTGTATTAGAAGAAAATGAACAATTATAATGCAATTTGCTAACAAACATCCCCGAGAGTTCTTTAATCATCCCTTAAATAGCTCCATAGTAAAGACCAATGAGCTGTGTCTGAATCCTCCTGGCTTTCATTCAAAGACTAAATTTATGAGGCAAGACCTGTTATTTCCTAGAGATACCACCATTTTGAGCAGTGATTGAATAAATGCTAGGTATGCATGGCAAGGATCCCAAAATCTGACAAATTGGGAAGATTGCTTGTAGAAATTTAAATTCCAGTTGAGAGCAGCATCCCATAATTCCCAAGGCACATCACTAACTGGTATTTATTTATGACTAAATAAAATGAAATTAATATGTAGGAGTCTGGGGGCAGGGGTGAAAGGTTACTGGGAGGATAAATCTGTCAGGCATTTGGGCAAATGCAACATTCAGAAGCAGTATTTTCCGCTATGATTTGATGAATCTCTAGCAGGAAACATTTGTGCGTGTGATTTATGAAATGCAAAGTCTAAAAATGCATGACAGGAGTAACAGAATGACAAGGGCTCTTGGAAATTTGCTCATCTCAAACCCCTTCCCACCAAACGCCTCAGGAAACAGTGGATGACCAGGGAAGAGGGAAAAAGAAGACAAACCCACTGATACTTAATGAAAGAGTTTCCCAGAATGAAGTGAATTCTGCATGACCCCAGGTAATGGCTTGCTATTTTTTTCCTCAGTCAGAGTTCAGACTTGAAATATGAAAATAAACTAAGCTTAGAGTGCCAGGCGCTCTTTAAAACTAAAATATTAGAAGGGGTTACCTGAGGGGGTAGTTAGTAGTCTGAGGGGAGAAGCCTATAATGAAAAACTAAGCTCTCTCCAGGCTTCTAGAAGGAGTCACCCACAAGGATTCAATTAAAATTATTGTAGCTTCGACAGGATCACACAGCTACTTGAGGTAGCATAAATTCTTTGACCACTGAGAAATTTAAAAAAAATTATTCAACTATTAATGAAATAAAGTTCTCTCCTTGGGCTAGTTGAGGCACAAGCCCTACACACACTGAGGAGTTAAGTAGCCAAGTACATCTTAGATGTGTGTATTATAATGGGTTTCTGAATCACATTAAACAAAAACTGTTCAAGGAAGGAGTCTAATGAATAGTAAGAGTTTCTTTTTTCTCTGTGGTCTCAGTTGTTCTAATCCTATCTGTTTCCACTTATGTCGTCTGGGGGAAAAAACTTAAGCTTGATTCTTTCCCTCTCAAAAAGACACTTTCTTGACATCTTCTGTCAAGAAATCTGAGTTTTTGAGTGACTGGTTATTCTTTTGGTGGAAAACTACAGAACACTGGAGACAGAAAACAATATTATCTAAAACGTGACAAAACCAGAAGTCAACCCTAGCACATGCCAGTATCTCCTTTGAAAAATAAAAATAAAACAAACAAAAAACATAGGCTTTTCCAGTGAGCCACAGCCTTGACAGTGACCAAGACATGAGCCTTTTGATTTTGGACCTGTTTGTCTGCTGGAGAGTTGAGATGACTATCCTAACTGTCCTGGCCACCTGAACAACACTCAGCAGAGTTAAAAACCCTCCCTTAAGAGGCAGGCTCAAGGTCCAGGCTTCCCAACCAGTGTAAGGGTCCTGCTGCACAGCACCGGGTCTTTCTGCAAAGCGTGGCCCTGATGAGAGACAGTCTAGCTGAGAGTTCACCTGGAAGGGTGTGGGCTCTTACCAAGTAAAAACCACAACTTTGGTAAAGCAACTCGCTTGTAAGGATGTCTTGTTTTCTGGCTTCTAAGAATAGTCTCTACTGATTGGCGCCTGGAGACAACTTATGGCTGCTTCTCACTTCTGAAGTTTACTATTGTGTTCTTAGCTTCAAAGCACGTGTTTGAAATCACACGCTGAAGTTCTTCAGAAGATATCTGGGAAACTACAGAGAAACCCAGATTTTCATGGCTTCTGCAGCAGGTCATAGACTCCAAATGTATTGACTTTAGATCACTATCCTCCTTTGTCATGTAAATAGAAAAAAGTCAAAGTTAGCATATAACAAGAAATTAACCCAGACCATTGCACATCATGGTAAATCTATCATTAATATTACAGTAAGTCTCAAATTCCACACTTACTCTGTATACTGATGGCATATGATTTTGGAATCCATTGTAGATAAATAACTTCATACCAACAATCACTGTTTCTAGCCCAGTGATTTTCTTTTTAATTATGTCTTTCATTTTTTTTAAGATAATAATATAATCACATCATGTCCCCCTTGCCTTTCTTCTGGCTCAGATCCCATATGCCTCTCCTTGTTATTTCAAATTAAGAGCTTCTTTTCTCATTGTTATATATATATATATATATATATATGTATATATACACACACACATACATACATGCATGCATGCATACATATATACACATACATAAATACACATATATACATGCATGTATGTATACATACATATACACTCATGCATATATGCATAAACACATACATACATGCATTCAGGCACAACACACAATCCTAAATAGATAAATAAAACTTGCTCAGTATTATTATTTGTATGGTATTGCACAACCAATTGGTGTGCACTTCCCTGGGGGAAGATTCTTTCTCCCACTCTCAGCATTTCTTAGTTGCTTCTTATTCTTTGTATAGGGTTGAGGCCTCACAGGCTCCCCCACCTATCAACACACATCCATACTGGCAGGTCAATTGTTATTCTTGTTCAACTCATGTTTAAGAGGCCGTGTTGGTGAAACTTTATGGGCACAGTTTCTGCCAATCCTAATAGACACAATCACATGGCAAACTGTGTTATTCTCTGGCTCTCACAACCTTCCCAGCCCTCTTCTGTGGTGGTCCCTGGGCCATAAGTAGAGGTGTTTTTATTTATTTTTTTTTTTTTGCAGGTGTATCTGTTGGGACTGGGCTCCATAAATCTGTATTTTGATTAGTTGCTTTCTGAAATGGTCTCTATCTGTTGAAAAGTTTATTCTCTAATAGGGGTGAGAATTACACTCATCTGTGGATCTAAAGACAAATATTTAGGGTATAGTTAGGGTTGAAGCTGGTTTAGTAAAGTAGTTGTTGTAAGTTCTTCTCCAAGATCCTTGATTTTATTAGCCATGTGTTTCCAGTACCAGAATATGAGTTCCCTCTTGTTGAGCCTAACTGGAGAGCTACTATGACTGCCATTGTATTTGTGCCTTTACTGCACCCTTAGGGTTATGGTGCCGTGGTGTTAATTTTGTGGTTCATAGGCACCGTAGCTGGGGAGGCTTGTTGGTTGCTTCCCTCCTTTGGAAGCTTTCATGGCACCTTCTGGTACTAGAAATTGCCATGAAAGCTAGTCATCAATGAGGAGGCTTTCAGGTCAGTTCTCAAGGCACCGCATCTGAAGTGCATGATGTCTTCATCAATAAGACCTTACCTTCCACAGCTGGGGGCCAACCAAGGGCAGTGGCAATGGCCTGTAATAGTTGGGGAATCTTTTGAAAAATTGTGACCAGCAGCTCAGAAGAGCTTCTCATGCCTCATGTTGGGGTTTTTGAGGGAACATTATCCAACCAGATGGGAAACTTCATTTAAAGTATATGTGTATATTTATATGAAGAATTCTCTGTGTTATTTTTAGATAGTTAATATTCTAATTCCTTATAAATTTTTCAAACATCCTACTGTTATTTTACACTCCTGTCCCCTTCTATATTTATATCCCTTTCTCTCCCTAATTATATCCTCCCTCCCTATCATTTTTTTTTGGAATAGTCCACTGTTTTTTATTGGTTTTTCAGACTGTGGTGGTCAGACTTCCAACCCTACACACAAAATATTCTCTTCGATAAGGAAAAATTACCTTTGTTTCTTAATCCAGTCTTTATTTTTCAATTAAAATGAATTTATTCAATTTCCACTTGGCCCACTTTGCCTAGCTTGATAAACAAAGGTCTTCATGACCCAACTCTGATTTATTTCTTCAGTCTTAACTTCCTTTTTTATCTACTAAATATCTTGATTCTCTTTGTGACAAAGTGTATGTGGCTTCCCTGAAGGTTCTCAAGTATTATAAAGTCATCTCCTCCATTGCCATGGCTAACTATCTCTTCAGAGCTGAGGCAGGTACCCCATGATTTCCCTATGCTGGTGGCTGCCTCTTCCTACAAATCTCTGCCACGTGACATAAAGCTGGAACTGAATACTTAGATAGATATCTTAGCCTTCAGACTACAATAGTCTTACAACGTTCAATCCAATGCTCTCTGTAAAAGAACTGAGGATCCAGAAGAAATTAGTCAAAAACAAATAAATGATTTGTATGTATAAATAACATATTCAAATGCTGGTAGAGAAGACTTCCATCCCAATACAAAGAAATGATGATGCTGAGGTGATGGAGATGTCCATCCCCTGATGCAACATCACACACTGTATGCCTACATGGACATATCGCGCCAAACCCATAAGTGTATACCACATTAATTAGAACTTTTAAAACAATGAAATAAATGAGACACCCACAAATATAAGTTATTGATAATTTTGTATAGACACTTAAGTTTTATTTTCTATTCATAAAGCTCAATTACAATTCCATATATATTTAATAATTTCAAATAAAATGTATTAGCAGCTAGCCACCTCACAATCATGTAATTAAATCTAATTACCCAAACAAAAACTGGTATATCTGTATAGCATTAAAATCAATGATTTTGTCTATATTACCATTTATAAAGAATTTGGTTATTAGGTTTTATTTTTCACAGAATTTACTTACTCAGTGAACTACATAAAGACCAGACAACAACAAACTTTATAATGATGTAGTAATTTAGGAACACTCTATTAGTCAACTTCAAATATATAACCAAGAGGTTTCTTCTATAAATATTATTTTTACAAATTCAGTGCTAGTCCAGTTTAATGCATTATTATAAATGCATAATATTCAAATATGAGTTCACTATGATTTGCAAAGAATTTTAGGGTTTAGCCATATCTTAAACACTTTATGTGTGTTAAAATTTCGCCATTTTCTAAATCAATTAAAGCCTCAAAATAATAAGACATATTTAGAAATGTTTTGTTTCAGACTTGTAATTAGAAAGCTAAAATATAAACAAAATGAATTTGTAAAAGAAAGTGGATGAGCATTTGTGGCTAACAGTTTTTGACAAGGAGACAGGAAGGAGAGAGGGAACAGTTTTCATGGCAGTATTCTCCACGGTGTGTGTTCTGAGATTCTTCAGCTTAAGCCACAGCTTCCAGCACAAACATGACTATTCAGTTATCCAACATGGTCTCATTAAGAATCACTTTCCCTGGCAATCATGACTTAGAAGCGAGCACTCCTTAGGGGGACACTCACGAGTCTGATGGACTGAGTGTTTGACAGCAGCTTATCATTACAAACAACTGACAAGCTTGATTTTTTTGATTTACCCCAAAGATATGTCCCTTTCCTTTATTTCACAAACTGTTTCCAAGGTGTAGATAATTATTGATATCTTTCAAATTTGTATTATGTGTAGGGCAAGAATAGTCAAGGAAGAATCAACCTGCCCTTCACTAAACTGGAGACCTGGGCCAAGGAAAAACACCCTGATCCTGGCTTGACCTCCGGGCCAGAACTTGAAATCCTACCAATCCCTGAGCTTGCTGCAGAGTCAGTCTGGAAAATTACACCAATCTCTGAATTTGCCCCAGAATCAGGCTACAAAAATTCACCAATTCAAGACACCACCCACCATAGAAACCCTATATACGCCCTGTATCCTGTTCAGTTTGCTGCTGCTCCTATAGGCAGCCACCCTCCTGGATTTTTCCTTCCCAATAAATCTCTTGAAGGAGGTTTGTTTCGTTGTGTGACATTTTTGCTGGAGTGGAGGCAGTAACAATTTTCACCATAACCAAGCAGAGCAGAGTGTGGCAGAGCCATAACAACTTGCTGGGGAAACCCTCCCTTGCCAGAGCAGAGCTGTTTTATTGGTTTGGTTTGGTTTTTCAAGACAGGGTTTCTCTGTGTAGCTTTGGAGCCTGTCCTGGAACTTGCTCTGTAGACCAAGCTGGCCTTGAACTCACAGTAATCTGGCTGCCTCTGCCTCTGCCTCCCGAGGGCTGTGATTAAAGGTGTATGAGACACTTGTATTAGGGAACCCTTTCCCTGGAGCAGAGCTATAAACTGCTACACTTACAGAGACTATGTTATTCCTTCATTCCTGAGTAGCAGGATATTTTTCCATTCAAGCTGCAACACTAACGTTATGTGTCTCAAAAGATAATAGCCAGTATTTTAGATCCACTTATATTTGAAGCAGTTGATGACATTGACATTTAAGCTTTATCAGCCTTTCTCTATCTCCTTCCATTCCCCACTCTCAGCACTTATTCGTCTTCCAGTTTTCTCCAGTGCCTCTGTCAGCTGATTACAGCAGCATCCAGCTGGTCTCCCAAAAAGCAAGCTAAGAACGACCTGTGCTTTATCTTCCAACCACAGCCATGTCTTCCTTAACACACAACCTTAACTCTATAAAGCTCGATGTCCTCCCTAGACAAAAATGTCAAGCTGGTTTCTAGCTACCTGAAAAGTCACACCTCCTCAAAAATTCATTCAGCATTCCTTTTGAGTCAGGCAAGCATAGGAAATAACTTAGAAACCCGGGACTTAACTGCCATAAAATTCTTCCTACAATGATCTATTCTATCGAAACTACTCTGGCTAGCTATGAATAAGTAGAAGTCCAACTCTTTTTACTGTTTCCTGAAGGAAATTCCCATCATGACTGTGCCTTTAACACTTATCTTCAGATTCAACCGACACCTAAAGTGTATCTCACTTTTCAAATCCTCTTCTGCTACTTCTGAGTTCCACACCAAGGTATCCCTAAGCCACTGGTACACACTAGTAGTCCTTATAGAAAATCTGTCACTTAACTGACTTTTTTGACTACCTCCTGGGAGTAGGCTTAAAAAAACAAAAAGGAAAAAAGAAAATTCACTGTGATATAATAAAGCAATCCCTTTTTATTCCACTGTCTTTCCTAATGAGTAAATTTTTCTTTATTCCAAACATACTACTCTATTTTTTTCTTCTCATTACCAATCTTTCTAACCATTGTTTGGATGGCTGTGGTCATAGCTGTCCCCTCTTACTAGTTAATAGGACTTCTTATTTTGCTTGATATTTTTGGTCCTGCCTCCTTCTATAACTAATCAGTTTTGCTTCTCCAAAAACCAAACAGATTCAGCCTCAAATCATCACAAAAATATTAACAGGGGTCCAGGTTGATATGAGAGCCCACTTAAAACCTGCTTCCATGGCTAAAACAGCTTCTGCTAGGTGCCTTCCCATTTTCTTCATTAAGCCCCCTTTGGAGCAACCAAGCCCTACCACCCTACATAGTTCTCAACATTATTAACGATATCCCATAGTTCAATCATTAGTGTGTGATCTGACTCACCATGACAATAACATCACTCCTCAGTATTAATGTTCTATGTTAGTTACTTTTCTCATTACTATGGCAAAAATCCCTGATCAAGTCAAATAGAGGAAAGAAACATTTATGTTGGTTCAAACTGTGGTTCGAGGTTATAGTCCACCATGGCAAAGAGAACATGTCAGAGAGGAGTGAAGTGGTTCAAAGTTACAGTCTATCACAGCAAAGAAAGCCTGTCAGAAGGACATAAGTGGTCCAAGGGTACAATCCATCTGGCAAGGAGAGCATGTCAGAAGGCTGTGAAATGGTTGCTCACATTGTGTCCCCAGTCAGGAAACAGACAGATGACTACCAGGGGCTCAGTCTATGTTCTACATTCAGAATGGGTTTTCCCTCTTTACTTAAACCTTCCTGGAAATAATTTCAAATAATTTTCACTGAAGAAACACACATTCAGAGGTGTGTGTCTTTGGGAATTCTAAATCCTATCTGTTGTGGGGTAATCATTTTGTACACTGTAAAGATTTGTCACTTGGATTGCTTTAATAAAAAGTTAAATGGCCAATAGCTAGGCAGGATTTTGGAGTCAGAGAGGACACTAAGAAGAAGAGAGAGATACAGCCAAATGGAGAGAAAACAGCATGAACAATACAGAGTAAGGAAAATAAAGCCACAAGACAAAAAGTAGATAGATAAAAATGGGTCAATTTAAGTTAGAGCTAGTTAGATACAAGTTTACGCTATCAACTAAGCTTTTATAATTAATAAAAATCTGTATGGTTGTTTGGGAGCTGCGTAGGGTGAGGCAGTAAATTCTACCTGTACCTATCCAGCTGAAGATCAAGGTTAAATACCTCTTTAACAAAACTAAAGAACAAAACTCAAATCATTGTTAGTATTTCTTGGTTTTACTTTTGCTATCGGTATAGGCATAGAGGGCTATCTTCTCCTATTTTTCACACCCCAAGGACTTTCCTTAGAATTCACAAACCAAGTAACTGTGCTAACCCAGGAGCTTCCAATAATACAGGAACAATTAAATCACTTGCAGTGATTATACTTCAAAACCACCAAGTCCCATATTTACTCCTTATGGCTGAGAGCATTATACTGTGTATTACATTCTACAGAACGCTACTGCTGTATGGAGAACTGAACAAGTTTTTTTAAGTACTCAAATGCAATGGGGATTTAAAGAAACAAAGAACAGGAATGTGAAGCAGATGTGATTTTCAAACAAGTGTCTGATCATGATTGTTCTGACATCTTGGTTTCTGGAACCACTCCGACACCTGTCTGATTTTTGTATTTGGTCTCTACATTTTCAAACTATTTGTCAATTTTATTTCTTCTGTTACCAGGAGTGCCATCTCCAGATGGTGCCTATGCAAGGCTTCCACCCACCCTTTGCTGTTAGAAGCTCCATTTCCCTTATGGTCCAGACCAGACAACAAAGACCTTCTATTCAAACTGCCCTTAACTATGATTCTACCCCCATGAAATCCCACAGAGCCCCACAAGTCTGACAAACAATTAGTAAGGCCCACACATTGCTCCTCCTTGGTTCTAAAAAACTGCTACTATTAATCCTCTCCCAGACCCTCAGGTCAAACATAACTCAGTCATTCCCAGTCACTATGAAGGACATGCTTCCCCAGGAAAATTAGAAAATTCAGTGTGATCCATCGGACCCTGCAAGCTACAAGTCCCACTCCTTCCCCAAATGTTCCTATCCATGACAATCTCAGAGGAACTCTAAAACACCACAGGAGGTAAATTCACAGAGAGAACCAAAAGGTAAGTGATAACCCACTTGGTGGGACACCCCATTCTCTAGGCCCTCCATACCAGGACAAAACCCTGGGCCTCTCCCCCACCTGCCTCATCTTCTCTAACCAGTCAGCAGGCAAGATTTCTGCAAGTAGGCAGCTCCAGCACACCCATCCCATCCATCAAACTCTGGAAGCTACAAGTCCCACTCTGTCCCCAAACCCTCCTATCTCCTGCGACCACAGAGGAACTCTAAAACACAGGCTGCAGCTACACATAGAACACCTAGAGAGAGGACTAAGAGAACAACCCTGAAGCACAGGCTGCGATTCACAGAGCAAACCAAGAGAGCAGGCCAAGAGAGACCTCAGTGGCTCCCTGAGACACAGACAGTGACTGTACAGAGCAGACCAAGAACAGTTCCCACAAACACAGACAGCCACTGCAAGGATTGGACCAAGAGACAAAGACACTGCCAGTACCAATTGGAGGAGGACATGGGTAGGTGTAAATGCAAAAATCCATTCAACAACCTAAAAAGGAACATAGTAATATAGAATCCCAATGGTCATACAACAGGAAGACTTAATCATCTTAACGCAGTAGAAGCAGAAGAAAACAATTTTAAACATAAGACTGTAAGGATGATGGAGACTTTTAAAGTGGCAGTGAAAAATTCCCTTAAAGCAATGAAGGAAAAGACAAAATAAAATTAGAAGAAGTCAATAAATCTCTCAAAAACAAAACAAAAAAACCCAAGAAAACCATGAAGAAACAAGCAGGTTAAGCAAACAGTTCAAGCAATTCAAGACTTGAAGACTGAAATAGAGACAATGAAATAAAACACAAATCAAGGGAATTCTGGATACAGAAAATCTGGGTAAACAAACAAGAACTACAAAGGCAAGCATAACCAACAAAATACAAGAGATGGAAGAGAAAAAAATATCAGATGTTGAAGATGCTATAGAGGAAATAGATTCATCAATCAAAGAAAACATTAAATCCAACAAATTCTTAATACAAAATATCCAGGAAATCTTGGACACCAAACCTTAGAATAATAAGAAAAGAAGAAGGAAAAGAACTCCATCTCAAAGGCACAGAAAGCATATTCAACAAAATCATAGAAGAAAATTTTTCCAATCTAAAGAAGGATATACCTATGGAGGTAAAAGAAGCTTACAGAACACTAAATTGAACAGACCAAAAAAAGCATCCTCTTGCCAATTAAGAATCAAAACATAAAATATACAGAATAAAGAAAAAAATATTAAGACCTGAAAGGAAAAAGGCTGAGTGACATATAAAGGCAGACCTGTCACAATTATACCCAACTTCTCAATGAAAAGCATGAAAACCATGAAAGCCAGAAGGTCCTGGACAGATGTTCTGCAGACACTTAGAGACATTGATACAAGCCCAGAATATACCCAGCAAAGCTTTCAAACACCATCAATGGAAAGAACAAGATATTACATTTAAAAAAATATTTAAACAATACCTATACATAAATCCAGCCTGACAGAAAGTAATAGAAGAAAAACTCCAACCCAAGGAAGCTAACTGTACCCACAAAAACATAGGCAACAGATAACTCCACATCAGCAAACCCCAAAGAGGTAAACACACAAACACTACCACTGAAAAACTAACAGGAATTAACAATCATGGTCATTAATATCTCTTCATATCAATAGAATCAATTCAGCTATAAAAAGGCACAGGTTCAGAAACTGGATATGAATTTAGAATCAATCCTTCTGCAATATAGAAGAAATGCACCTCAACCTCAAAGACATACTTTACCTCAGAGTAAAGGGTTCCAATCAAATGGAACTAAGAAACAAATTGTGTAGCTATCCTAATTTATAACAAAATGGACTTCTGATGGAGGAGGGTATCTGTCTATGTGTTACTTTCATTGGTTAATAAAGAAACTGCCTTGGCCCTTTAATAGGACAGAAAATTAGGTAGGCAGAGTAGACAGAAAAGAATTGTGGGAGAAAGAAAGCAGAGTCAGGCAGACGCCTCAGGCAGTCGCCATGCCTCTCCTCTCCAAGACAGACTCAGGTTAAGATCTCTCCTGGTAAGCCACCACCTCGTGGTGCTACACAGATTATTAAATATGGGTTAAAGCAAGATTTGAGAATTAGCCAATAAGAGGCTGAAACTAATGGGCCAAGCAGTGTTTAAATGAATACAGTTTCCATGTAATTATTTCAGATAAAGCTAGCTAGGTGGCGGGAAGTGGCCCACTGCTCTTATCACTACAGACTTCAAACTAAAATCAGTCAGAAGAGATGGAGAAGGACACTTTATACCCATAACTGGAATAATCCATCAAGATGAAGTCTCAATCCTGAACATCTATGCCTCTAATACAAGAGCACCTACATATGTAAAAGAAACATTATTAAAGCTTAAATCACACACCAAAACCTAAGCACTAATAGTAGGAGATTTCAACACCCACTATCTCCATAATGGACAGGTCAACCAGACAGAAACTTATTAGAGAAATAAGAGAACTAACAGATGTCATGACTCAAATGGACTAAACAGACATATACAGAACATTCCACCTAAACACAAAAGAATATACCTTCTTCTCAGCACCTTATAGAACCTTCTCTAAAATTAACCACATGCTCAGTAATAAAGCAAACCTCAACAGATACAAAAAAATAGGAATAACCCCTGAATCCTATTGGATAACCTTGGTATAAAGTTAAGAGTTAACAACACTAATTGCAGAAAGCCCATAAACTCATAGATATTCAACAGTGCACAGTTGAACCACCTCTGGGTCAAGGAAAAAATAAAGAAAAAATTAAAGACTTCCTAGAATTCAACGGAAATGAAGGCACAATGTACTCAAGCCTATGAAAGCAACACCTAAGAGGAAAGTTCATAAAACTAAGTACCTACATAAAGAAGGTAGAGAAATCTCACACTAGTGAATAAACAGCACACCTGAAAGCTCTAGAATGAAAAGAAACAGACTTACCCAGGAAGAGTATATGATAGAGAATAATCAAATTGAGAGGTGAAATCAAAATAGAAACAAAGAATCAATGCAGCAAAGACCTGGTTCTTTGAGAAAATCAACAAGAGAGACAAACCCTTATCCAAACTAATCAAAAGATATGGAGAGAACATCCAAATAATTAAATCAGGAATGGAAAGGGGGACATAACAGAAATCGAGGAAATCCAGAGAATCATAAGGTCATACTACAAAAACCTGTACTCTACAAAATTGGAAAATGTAAAAGAAATGGACAATTTTCTGGCTGTGTACCACATACCAAAATTGAATCAACCAGATGAACAATAGAAGCTGTCATCAAAAGCCTCCCCCGCCAAAAAAAAGCTGAATGGTTTCAGTGAAAAATTCTACCAGATTTTTTTAAAAAGAGCTAATACCTTTACTCCTCAAAGTGTTTCACTTAATAAAAACAGAAGAAACATTGCCAAACTCTTTTTATGAGGCTACAGTTACCCTGATACTGAAAACATGCAGACTTAGCCAAGAAAGACAATTATAGACCAATCTCACTCATAAACATAGATGCAAAAATACTCAATAAAATACTGGCATACTGAATCCAAGAACATATCAAAAAAATTATCCACTGTGATCAAGTTGGCTTCATCCCAAAGATTCAGGGATATAAAAATCTGTCAATATAACCCATTATATAAATAAACTGATAGAAAAATCCATATAATTATCTCATTAGATATTGAAAAAGCAGTCTACAAAATCTAACACCCCTTCATGATAAAGGTCTTGAAGATTTCAGAGACACAAGAAACATAATAAAAGCAATATACAGTGAAATGATAGCCACCATCAAATTAAATAGAAAGAAACTCAAAGTGATTCCATTAAAACCAGGAACAAGGAAAGACTTTCCTCTCTCCCCATACCTATTCAACATAGTTCTTAAAGTTTTGGCTAGAGCAATAAGACAACAAGAGGAGATTAAGGGGGTTCAAATTGGAAAGGAAGAAGTCAAACTTTTGCTACTTGCAGATGACATGATAGTATACATAGGTGACCCCAAAAACTATACCAAGGGACTCCTACAACTGATGAATAACATCAGTAATGTGGCAGGATACCAGGTAAACTCAAAAAAAAAAATCAGTAGCCCTCCTATACACAATGATAAAGAAGCTGAAAAAGAAATCAGAGAAACATCACCATTTACAACTGCCACCAATAACATAAAGTATGTTGGGGTAACATTAACGAGAGAAGTAAAAGACATGTTCAGCAAGAACATTAAGTCTTTATAAAAAGATATTGAAGAAGATACCAGAAAATGGAGAGATCTCCCATGCTCTTGGATAAGTAGGATCAACATAATAAAAATGGCAACCCTACCAAAAGCAATCTATAGATTCAATGCAAACCCCATCAAAATAACAACACAATTTTTCACAGACCTAGAAATAACAATTATCAACTTTATATTGAAGACAAAAAACACAGGGCAGCCAAAACAATCCTGTACAATAAAGGAACTTTTGGAGGCATCACCATCCACAACATCAAACTCTATTATAGAGCTATAGTAAAGAAAGTAGCTTGATATTGGCATAAACATAGACAGGCTGACCAATGGAATCGAACTGAAGACTCGGCTATTAATCCACATACCTATGAACACCTAATTTTTGACAAAGAAGCTAAAATTATAAAATGAAAAAAAGAAAGGATCTTCAACAAATGGTGCTGGCATAACTGGATATCAACCTGTAGAAGAATGTAAATATCTATCACCATGTACAAAACTCAAGTCCAAATGGATGAAAGACCTCAATATTAATCTGTACACACTGAACCTGATAGAAGAGAAAGTGGGAAGTAGCCTTCAATGCATGGGCACAGGACACCACTTTCTAAATATAACCCCAGTAGCACAGACACTGAGAGCAACAATAAATAAATGGGATCTCCTGAAACTGAGAAGCTTCTGGAAAACAAAGGACACAGTCAATAAGACAAAAAGGCAGCCTACTGAATGGCAAAAGATCTTCACCAACCCATCATCAGACAGAGGACAAATCTCTCTCCAAAATATATAAAGAACTAAAGAAATTAGACATCAAAATTCCAAATAGTCCAAGTTTTAAAATAGGGTACAGAACTAAACAGAGAATTCTCAACAGAAGAATCTTAAATGACTAAAAGACACTTAAGGAAATGTTTAACACCCTTAGCCATCAGAGAAATGCAAATCAAAATGACTCCAAGATAACATCTTATACCAGAAAGACTGGCTAAGATTAAAAAAAATAATAGCTTTTGCTGGAAAGGATGCATAGTAAGCAGAACACTCTTCCATTGATAGTGGGAATGCAAACCTGTACAACCAGTCTGGAAATCAGTATGGCCATTTCTCAGAAAACTAGAAATCAAAATTGCCAGGCAGGGGTTGGGAGCACGGGGGTGGGGGTGAGGTAGGGGTGAGGTGGGGATAAGGGGAGATGGGGGGAGAGAAGGGAGAAAGAGAGGATGGGGAGAGCTTGAGGGAATGGGATGGTTGGGATGGAGGAGGGGTGATATGGGAGCAGGGAAGTAAATATCTTAATTACGGGAGCCATTTTAGGGTTAGCAAGAGACTTGACTCTAGAGAGGTTCCCAGGTGTCCAAGGAGATGTCCCCAGCTTGTTCCTTGGGCAGCAGAGGAAAGGGTGCCTGAATTGGCCTTGTCCTATAGCCACACTGATGATTTATCTTGCATATCACCATAGAACCTTCATCTGGTGATGGATGGAGATAGAGACAGAGACCCACATTGGAGCACTGGACTGAGCTCCCAAGGTCCTAATGAGGAGCAGAAGGAGGGAGAACATGAGCAAGGAAGTCAGAACTGAGGGTTGCGTTCACCCACTGAGACAGTGGGACAGATCTAATGGGAGATCACCAAGGCCAGTTGGAATGGGACTGATGGAACATGTGATCAAACCAGACTCTTTGAATGTGGCTGATGGTGGAGACTGACTGAGAAGCCAAGGACAATGGCACTGGGCTTTGATTCTACTGCATGGACAGGCTCTGTGGGAGCCTTGTCAGTTTGGATGCTCACCTTCCTGGACCTGGGGGGAATTGGGAGGACCTTGGACTTCCCATAGTGTAGGGAACCCTGACTGCTCTTTGGCCTGGAGAGGGAGGGAGTGGGGGTGTGGGTGGAGGGGAGGGGAGGGAAGTGAGAGGAGGGGAGGAGATGGAAATTTTTAATAAAATAATAATAGTAGTAGTAGTAGTAGTAGTAATAATAATAATAATAATAATAATAATAATAATAAAAGAAAACTGGAAATCAATGTACCTCAGGACCCAACAATACCACTCTTGGGCATATACCCAAAGGATGTTCAATTATACTACAAGGATATTTGCCTAATTATGTTCATAGCAGCATTATTTGTAATGACCAGAACCTGGAAACAACCTAGATGCACCACAACTGAAGAATGAGTAAAGAAAATATGGTACATTTATACAATGGAGTATTACTCATCAGGAAAAAAACAATAACATCTTGAAATTTGCATGCAAATGGGAACTAGAAAAAAGCATCCTGAGTGAGGTAACCCAGTCCCAGAAAGATGAACATAGTATGTACTCACTCATAAGTGGGTACTAGCTGTAAAGCAAAGGATAATGAGTCTAAAGTCCATGATCCTAGAGAAGCTAAGTAACAAGGAAAAACCTAAGAAAAACATATATAGATCCACCTGGAAAGAGGAAATAGACAAGATTTCCTGACAAAATTTAGAACATGAGGATGGGAGAGAAGAGAGGGCAGAAGGGGAAGAGGAGGGGAGAAGAGAAGGGAAAAGAGAACTTAAGAAAATGCAACAGTCAAGACGGAGGAAGGACAGAGATGAGAGAGCAAGGAAAGAGATATTTTGATTGAGGAAGCCATTATGTGATGGAGGAGTGTCTATGTGTGAGCTAGCAAGAAACCTGGCACTAGAGAAATTCCCAGGAATCCATAAAGAAGACCCAAGGTAAGACCCTAACAACAGAGGATAGGGTGTCCAAACTGACCATGCCCTGTAGTCAGATTGCCAAATATCTTAAATGTCACGATAAAAACTTCATCCGGCAACTGATGGAAACAGAGGCCAAGACCTTCTGCAGAGCACTGGGCTGAGCTCCCAAAGTCCAGTTGAAGACTGAGAGGAGTGAGAATATAGACAAAGAGGAGAGGACCATGATGGGAACACTCACTGGAACAGTTTACTTGAGTTAATAGGAGCTCACCAACTTCAGCCAGACAGGGAAAGGAACTAGCACAGGACCAAACTAGTCCCTCTGAATGTGAATGATATTTGCATGACTAGTGTAGACTGTAGGACCACTAGAATTGGCACAGGATTTACCACAACTGCTTGTACTATCTTTTTGGTACCCCATTCTCATTGGATGGATACCTTACTGGGCCTAGATATAATAGGGAGGGCCTTGGACCTTTCCCCAAAGCAATGTGTAAAACTTCTCTGAGGAGTGGATGGAGGTGGAGTGGGGGAAAGGTGGAGAGAATGGGAGGAGGGGAGGGAGTAGGAACTAGGATTGGAATGTAAAATGAAAAAAAGATTGTTTTCTTTTTTAAAAAAAAATTAAGAAAGAAAGAAAAAAGAAAAGAAAATCCAGTATCTATTGTAGAAAAAACCATACTGCTCTGAATGATAGAATAACAATGGAGGATGAATCAAAAATCACGATACAAAATAGAAAACATATATTTTGGCAGACTTCTATGAACTATTAAAGACTAAAGCCGATAATATGAATAAATAAAGAAAAAAGGGAGGATATAGATACAATAAGATAAAAGGGTAGATTATTGAATCTACTTTTAAAAAGTGACTACTAGTTTTAAATGTTTTATTTTGGATTGACTTTTGCATATTATATACAAATTTTTATATTGATACAAATTTGAGATTTTGTTAAAACATACTGTGCATATGTTTATAATCTTATTCAAGGTATTATACCCATACAGCTTATTTAAGAATGTAGTGCAAATTTCTAGTCTTTGAAAGTTATTATTACCAACTGTTTAGAATAATAAGGAAATGCAGGTTAGCAATTAATCAATTAATATCAAATCTTTAATCATATTAGGTATGTTTTCAAGGTCAAACAAAGATACATTTTAGATGGACAGATCATCTTCAGACACTTCATAGAACTGCAGAATATGGCATTTAAGACGCGTTAATAGCATAGGCTCTTTTTTTATGACAATGAGACATGTCTGTTGCTGGCAGCACCAATCTACATCAGAGAAGATAATAGGCATTGAAGAAACTCCACATGGAGTTTACTTTCTTTGTGGCAAAAGTAAACCACTGGGTAAGAAAATGCCCTTGCCTCAACTGCTGACAGTATGTTGTCCTAATTGGACAAGTAGGACACAAAAGAAAGTGACTGCCAAACATTGTCAAGACAAGGAGGGACAACCCTTTAAAATATCCTGCTTCACAGAAAACTCTGTCAAATATGCTAGGCCTGTAAGCTGAAGACAGATGCCCAAACATTGCTGAGGAACTTTGGGAGACTGTACTCAGCCAGTTGTTTCTGTCATTTCTCACAATTTTTGAAAGTATCTTGCATGTATTTCCTGCTTACTCAGTTACTACTTTCTTCTTGTATCTCTGGGGGAGTTGAAGACTAGATAGTTACAGTATTCCTTGTTTATGCATAAATCAAGTTATGGTAGAAAGTAAACTAGGTACAAGAACTTGGACTCCCTTTAATCCCAGCACTCGGGAGGCAGAGGCAGGCGGATCTCTGACTTTGAGGCCAGCCTGGTCTACAAGAGCTAGTTCCAGGACAGGCTCTAGACACTACAGGGAAACCCTGTCTCGAAAAACCAAAAAAAAAAAAGAACTTGGACTCACCAAGGTAAAATAGATATGGAATATTTTCTCTGAATTTGTCAAACACAAATGGACTAGACATTGTTGATGTATTTATTGCCTATATGTATTGTATATAGTCATTGTACTTATTATATATAGTTTTTCTTATATTAGTTATATCCTTTTTAAATTTTAGACAAAAAGGGGCAATGTAGTGATATTTCATTTGTATGTTAATAAAGCTTGCCTGAAGATAACAGAGCCATTGGTCATCCTTACAGACCAGGCAGTGGTGACACACACATTTAATCTTACACTAGTTTGTCATAGAAACTGGGCAATAGTGGTTATACCTTTAAACCCAGCCCTAGAGAGGAATATAAAATGGCAGGAAACAGCTCTCATTCTGTGTTTCCTGAAGGTAGGCTCACCATTTCAGGCTAAGGTAAAGGTAAAAACCAATGACTGGCAGTTTTTCTTTTCTGACCTTCAGGTTGAACCCCAATATCTGTCTGGTTTTTTTATATCATGCTACATTTGGTGCTCAGCATTTGAGGTATGAATTCATGAAAAAGCCATTTGCCTGAGGCTTTTAACCACTGTCCCAGGCCAGAGCTAAACCTAAACCTAGCTACCTGGGTTCTGGAGAAAAACTAGTGCTCACAACTCCCATCTGCCCTTGCTTAACTTCCTCTCTTGCCCTGGCTTTTACTTCCTGTGGCAATAGTGGCTCATTGCCATCCTGTGAGGCACACACACAGCTTCCTGTGCACCCACCCCCCCTGCAGCTTCCTGTGGCTCTTGTGATCTTCAAGCACTTCAAAGACCTACAGAATATGACATTTAATATGTTTAATAACCCAAGGCTTTTCATGACAGTGAGACACATCTACTCTTGGCAGTATCGATCTACTTTAGTGAAGATGATGGGCATGGAAGAAATTCCATATTGAGTTTGCTTTTTTATGGAAAAAGCTAGCCATATGGGCAAAGAAACTGCTCTTACCTCAATTTCTGACAGTTACTGTCCAAGCTGGACCAGCAAGACACAAGCCAACAGCCAAACTTAGCCAAAACAAGGAGGAACAGTCCTTCAAAATTCCCTGCTTCACAGGAAAGTCTGTCAGATATACTAGGCCTGTAGGATGCCTCAATGTTACAGAGGATCTTTGGATGGCTGTCAAAGCAGCCTGATGTCCCTGTCATTAAGTAGCATTTCATCTTTCTGGGGCCTTTCAGGGAGTTGAAGACTATATAGTTAAACTTATAGTTTTCATTAGTTATGATAGAAGGCAAATTAGGTACAAAACTTTGAAGTCACAAAGATAAGATAAATAATAAAATATTTTCTCTAATTTTGTCAAATACAAATGAACTGGATATTGTAACTGTGATTCTTGCTAAATAACTATTCTGATAAATATAGTTTTACTATGTTTTAAAAAAAATCCTTCCTTTTTAATTAGACAAAAAAGGAGAAATGCTATGGAATAATCCTTCTGTACACTGTGAATATGTATTATTCTCATTGGTAAATAAAAAGCTGCCAGATCAGTAGCCTAGCTGGAAGTATAGGTAGGACAGTCAGATATAGAAGACTCTAGGAAGAAGAAGGGCAAAGTCAGGGGAGATGCAAGCCAATCAATGAAGAAGCAGGACATGTAGAAAATGAGGTAGCAAGCCACAAGTCACATGGCAAAGCATAGATAAGAAATATGGGTTAATTCAAAGTGTAAGAGTTAGCAAATAACAAGCCTGAGCTATCGACCAAGCTTTTGTAATTAAGCCTCTGAGTGATTGAGGGTGGCTGCAGGACAGGAAAACTTGTCCTACATCCTAAAGTGTACTCTCAACTTGGGCTGCTAGGAGGATGAAAACAGGACTTGCCCTCATGGGGACTGGTGAGACAGATAATATTCACCTCATTCCACAGAAATGAGGGTTAGCACCATTTTTGTAAAGGCTAGAAACACACCTCAGCCAAAAGCTCAATGTATATTGGATAGGTAGATGATACTAATGAAGTGTAACTTGGTTGAATAGACAAGGAAGACTAGAGATGAAGAAGGAAGATAAGCAGAGCAGGGTGGCACACACCTGTGATGCCAGAACTCAGAAGGTGGCTGCAAAGGCATCTTGAGCTCAAACCAACCTGGGTGCTACATAGCAAGACCCTATCTCAAAATAAATAAATTTGAAATAAGAGGGGAAAGGGCAGGAAGTGAAAAAAGAGGAGGAGAGGACAGGGAAGGGATGGGAAAGACCTTCCTCCTAGTCTGTGGTTCTGCCCCTAACTGGTGTGAATTTCAACAACTCATCATTTGTCTAATCTATGAGCCTCCCAAAGTCGTATGGGCAAAAGGATCCTCATTCTCTTCTCTTCCCTTTTTCCTATAAAGTGAATTCATCTGTTCTTATGCCTTGAAGGTCCTTTTTGAGCCTGTCATTCTTCCAACTAAACTGAACAAATTCAATAGTGCTTTATAATTCTTGACCCTTTTAAAGGTTACCTACAAAGGAACCATCTGCTGAACAGAGATCTTAAAGGAAGAAATAAACTGAAATCCAAGAAACATCCATGCAAAGTCTCTCTTGTGGCCATGTAAACTTTTAACCTCTTACCTCCAATGAATGAATTTCCTTATTTGTCCCATTTAATCATCAGTAAAAGTCAGACATGTCAGTTCTGAGATTTTGTCTGTTAGCACTATACTATAAATTCTAAATGGAAAGTATTTTCTTTGGTCTTTTCACATTCTGCAATGAGAAAGAAGTTAATACTAGTTTATCAAAATAATTTATGTTTTAAATCCCTTAAAGAGGAGAGAGAAAATAATAATATCTATTTCATTTTAGGCTTTTGTCTCACCAGTTGCATTGACATAGGTTATGATGTACTCAGGGGAAAAATCATGAATCATTCTTACAGATGCTATTACACATTTTTTTACAACTATGGATGTCAACATGCATAAAGTATTTATGATTTTTGGAACATTATTTCCTAAAGATTCATTTAAATATTTTTAGAATGATTTTAAGACCTTATTTAACTATAATCAAAAAAAAATTAAGTAGTCACTAAAGGAAAGACAAGACACATCTCTGCTGTAGTAAAAATCTACAAAACTGAAGGAAATTTTAATCTTCACAAAATGTTATTATTGCTGTGTGCTATATGGGGTGTGCATGGAACTACCCACATTTGAGGTCAGAGGTGGCTCGGTGAAGTCAGCTCTCTCCTCCCACTTCTGTGTGGCTTCTGGAGCTGGGTCTCTGGTCATCAGACTCACACAGCAAGTGCTTCATCCACTGGGCCATCTCACTGGCACCCCATAAGTTATTTAGATAGCTTTATTTTAATGTTGCAAAGCACACTGAAAGTTCTAAAAATCAACAAATTACTATGGAAATCTTCCAAACTGGCAAAGTGGAATAGCATTGATCTAATTCTTTAAATTGCACATTGAAGAAGAATTAGTCATTTAAGAGGGTTCTTATTTCCAATTTCATGCTTGGTAACTACAATCATCTTGAAACCCCATCAACCTGGAGGAGGGTTCCAGGAAAGTTAAATCTGAAAGGGGGTGGCACTGTAGCTGAAAACAAGATAAAGCTTGCCATCTGCATCCTCTGAGGTCACCTCCCAGGATCTGAGAACTTGTTAGAAAGCAACCTTCTGCAAGGCTTTACATCATATGTTTGTATCTCTCCAAGGAAATTCTAATTACTGGTTCCAATCATTTCTGATTGATTTGACTTTTATTTGTCCAAGATTTTCTTTGCTCTATGATGAAATCAAGCCTCTAATAAAATCCCAAATATTTCAGAACAATTTACCAGCTCCAGATGACTGAAAGTTTTCTTATGTCCATCTGGCGTTCAGTAAGAGAGTTTCACAGAATAGATCCTGAAGAAGGATACTTCTGGCAGTCCCTACAACAAAGGACTCGCCAGTGACATACTTAAGTCAATGAATCTCACATGAATGCAAACTTGTCAATAACCTTTGAGACCCAAGCTTCAATATAATCATCACACGTTTTAGTGAGTTTGTCTTCTAACACATAGCTTCATGTTTAGAGGACATTTTGGAAATCAATTACATAAACACACATTATCTTCAATGAACACACTTATAATTATTGGCAAACCAAGCATAGTGGCATTGTAATTCAGGAGGTAAAGGCAATGGAATCAAGAATTCAAGGCCATTCTTTGCTATATAACAAGTTCAGGGCAAGCCTGAGATACATGAGACTATGTCTCAAAAATACATGTTATATAAACACAATATATATTATATGTGTGTGTGTTTATTGTTTATATATATATAGTGTGTGTGTGAGTGTGTGTGTGTGTGTGTGTGTGTGTGTGTGATCTATGTGACTCTGGTTGGCCACATAGGACCCTCCTACCTCAGTCTTCTGAGTGCTGGGATTACAGAACTGTGCTGCCAATTTACCGTGTTCCTTTTTTAGTCTTTGGGGCTTTGGGTTATTTTTTCTCTTAAGAAACTAATTAGATATGCTAAAAGTTCACTTAAATTATTCCTTTCTGTTGGCTTTACATAAACTCTAATTCAATAATGAAAGACAAAGCAAAGTGGAAGGATTTTAACCCTGAAAAGTAAGTACTCACCGTCACATCCAAGGGTTTACTTGAGTCATAGCAAATACATCAGAATTCATATGTATGCTTATCAAGAAAAGAATTGTCATAGGCAATAATGTTCAATTTAGCTATTCAAAAATATTGAGTTTTTAAGTTTTTAAGACTAACCAAAGAAAATAAATAATTTGTCAACATTATTCTTGCTGGTGATCAATTTTTATCAATTTACTACAAATACTACTAATACAATAATAAATTCTTTCTATAACACCAATCAGTTGATTCATCCAGTTATGGCTACAATTGTTACTTCTCATGTACCCATATAAGAGAACATACTTTTACAAAATGAGACGGTGTCATCATTGTCTGTTGTGGCTACCTGGCCGTAACAGTCAGGCAATTTGATAATTTCTGTCTTGGTCTCTGTGGTTCCAACAACAAGTGTGGTTCCACTGTGGTTCCTTGTTGGGCTCTATGAGCCCATACCTCTACCAGCTCCTCTTAGAAATAAGACATACTTACAGGAAAGATTTGATCCAGACACATGCTTCAAGAATTAGAATCTTAGGGCATATTGGTCATGCATAGTCCTCAATGTCTATAAATCTCCTCTGAAACTGTAAACTCTTCCTACCAAACAGAACTTGAAGCCTTTAAAAATATAAGCTTCCCCTAACCTCAGAGCAATTTGTCAAGCCAAGTTTATTATATTACCCAACTGTGTTCTGCTCAACCCTGTTCTTCCAACCTTAAAACTCTATAGTTGATAGAGCTGCACTTGCTATAGTTGACTGCTTCTGTGTGACCCCATTGTATTAAACTCCCCTGGTAGAGAGGAGGGAGTAATGCACAGAAACATTCACAGCACACTCCTAACAGCAGACTGCCTGATTCTGACACCCCATGTGTGACCTGAGGCAAGATACAGTAGTGTGTCTCTGTTTTCTGGTGGCATAATGACACAGTGCTAAGAAGCTATGACTCAGAGTCTGATTATTAGTTTCTGGGACAGTAGGGCATGATATATAATACTAGTTACTCCTACTTATTAATAGTAAAATAATAGTCTATCATATGTTTAATGTTTGGAAAGTTAAATACCCCAGAGCCTCCAAATGTTAGAGGATGTTTACAGATGTTGAAAAACCTATTCCAAACATAACTTCATCTTTAGATATTGCTTATAAGAGATCCACATATTCCTAAGACCTAGATAGCAAACCACAGCAGACCAGTGCCCAGAGCCTGCTGCTTCTAAAATATAGCAGAGAGGGGTGGGGACACAAGTGAAACCATGAAAAAATTTAGACATTAATTTATTTGTCATGCAATGAAGGATCAGACCAGTAAGTGATAGACCGCCATGATCAACAGCAACATTAGCAACGGTAACATGAAAGTCCTAAAGGTTATTTTCTTTATGGACACTTTTAATACTTGTAAAACATCTACAATATGAGAAAAATCACCTGGCCTGCCTGTCTTTTAACATATGAAGAAATTGAGGCCTAGAGATATTGAGTTCCAAGTTCACATATTTGGGAAATGCCAGTCAAAACCTGAGTCCTGCAGGCTCCATGCCTCATGCTCCATCACCATTCTATTGGTTATCCTCGGGCGTGTCTGCTGCTCCTCAGCAGTTCTATCTGACCACAGGAGATTTGATGCCATGATTAGCAAAGTCAAGGCACACACTCCCCCTAAAGCCAGGGGTGGGGAGTAGAGGAGAAACCTCATGACAATCACATAGAGAAGAAATGTCCTACATAAACTACGGTGTCTGGATTCAAGGTCATGTATAATCCCGAAAACGAATAAAATGAAGCAAGGGTTCTCAGACTGCCTAGACCTCGGCTTGCCTGTATTCTGCAGAGGCAGGCCTGGAGATGGGAGGTCTTGGCAACACAGCTAGAAGGGCTAGCCTCTGGACCAGAAAAGAGGAAAGGCAGGCTGTGTCGTTAGTACTTAGCACACAGAAGCAAACCACTCCCAAAGCCAGTGAGCCAGTGACTCGGTCATGTCACCCAACCCAACAGCTGATGTTTGACATGCTTGTTGCTCTGGTACTAGCCCATTTCCGCTTAACTACACTGCTGAGCTTGGGGGGGGGGGTCTCTTTTGTGTGCATTTAAAGACCTCATCAAGGTTTTACACCATAAGCCTTGGTTTCCAAAGGAAAACCAAGAAGCTATTCACAGAAGAGAGATGAGGAGCAGACAAAAGCAGTGTGGCACCTGCTGACAGGCATGTTACGGCAAGAGTAGCACATGCAGTATGGTGAATATACACTGGCCTTCCTTTTGAGTTTGGACTGTAGTTCAGCAGCCAAGTGATTTCCTAGCATTCATAAAGCCCTGTGTTCATTCCCAGCACCACGAAAAGAAACACACAAAATAGCTCTTTATTTCAGTTCTTATTAGCCCTACATGGGCCAATAGTCCACCATGAAACAAGACCTATCAAGCAATAGATACATCAAATCTACACTAGTCAGAAGACTGTCAGGACAGGAAGTAATACCTGAATAATATCCTGTTAGGGTGGAGCACCAGATGTTCTGATATCTAAAACACAATTATTTGCGTGTGTTTGATATTCTTCATGGATTTCTTGTTCTAGCCTCAAAACAACCTCAAGGGGCCAGTAAGATGACTCAGCTGAGAAAAGGCGCTTTCTGCCAAGCCTGACAATCTGAGTTCAATCCCTGGGGCCCACATGATGGAAGGAAAGAAGTGACTCCCACAAACTGTCCTCTGACCTCTGCGCATGTAGCATGCCCACGTGCGTGCACGCGCGCACACACACACACACATACACAAATGTCATTTTTTTAAAACTTTAGGAAATAGAGACTCTGTTCTTCAATTTGACAAAAGCAGTAACATTTTAGAAATAGTAAAAAAAAATTCTCAAAGCAGATTTTTGAGTAGAAAAAAAGGTCAGTTATAAACATCAAAATTAAAAATGTTGACTCCCAAAAGATAGCAGTAACACACTGATGTTGACAGAAGTTTCTGCCCTGCCTGGTCCTGCAGCTGTTCAGCCCCAAAGAAACACACAGAGGTCTACATTAATTATAAACTGTTTGGCCTATTAGCTATTATAACTCTTATAACTTACATTAGACCATAATTCTTGCCCGTGTTAGCCATGTGGTTTGGTACCTTTCATCAGTGAGGCATTCTCATCTTGCTTCCTCTGCAGCTGGGACACAACCGCCAACTGACTCTTTCCTCTTCCCAGAATTCTCCTGTTCCCCTTGTCCTGCCTCTGCTACTACTAGCCAATCAGTATTTTATTAAACACATACAAGAAACAAATCTTTACAGGGTAAAACCATTGTCCCACAGCACATTGAAAAGAAAAGAAGAAAATGTTCAAATTGTAACTGACCAAAGATTGAAAAGACCACTGAAAAGCACTTCTACAATAAGACAAAATCAACAAATAAATTGGCAAAAGATTTAGACAAAATCTTTAAAAGGAAATTTTACCAATAAGCAAATAAAAAGATGCTGTGTGGCAGACATGAAAGAAATTATGCTATATGAATACAGGTTAGCCACCAGAAGGGATAGCATCGCAAATGCTGAGTACGGTGTGTCAATAAAGTCACAGAGCAAAGTGAAAACGCAAAATAGTCTAACATTTGCTTATAAAGGTGAACATACAATTCCACTCCTCAAGCATTTACCTAAAAGAAAAATACTCAAAACATTCTAAATGAATGCCCAAAACAGGTTTATTCATAAACAACCCAGATATCCATCAAAAAGCCAGCAGAAAACTGGAGATATAGCCACACAATGGAATGCCACACATCAATGAAAAAAAAAATGAACTTCTGGGTCCTTCCCAAGGCTTCATCTCAAAAGCATGCTAAGTGAAGGAAACCAGATCCAAAACAATTATATGCTGTATGGTTTGATTCACATGAACTTCTGCGATGAACAGCTGCAGGGGAACAAAGGTGCACACAGAGAAATCAATCAGAAGTTAATGTAATGATCCAGATGGAAAAGTCTAAATCAGGGTGGCTGCAAAGATGATGAGAACTGGTCCAGTTCTGAAAATATCCCCTCACAAAAAAAGTCGGTGTCATTTTCTGAAGAACTTAATGCGGTTTGAATGAAGTAAAGAAATGAAGCTGACTGGGTCTGAGCAGAAGGAGAGATGAAATTTTTGTTGATTTTAATGGTGAAGCTGATGGATGGTGCAGGCTGGGGGAGGGGTTGATGAGGCTGGCATGTGTCCAGTCTGAAATGCCCATCAGATGTCTAAACAAGAGTAGCAAACCAACAACTGGGTGAGCAAGATAAACTATAGATAGAGTTTATATAGAGATAAACTATAAACGACTACAGATAAACCACTGGGAGCCTTTTACCTCGCTGCTCCAAAGGAAACGATGAAGAGAGTTCGAACAAGAAAACACATAAAGAGGTGTTTTTATTGTACAGAAAGGGAGAATCTACTTTTTAAAACACAGAAATGCAGTTTGGAATCGTTGGTGATAAGTGGAGTCAGGGAGACTCACTAGAAACTCAGCAAAGTCTTTGCTAGGATCATCAAAGTCTTGCACATTTGGTATATCCTGGGGACCATCTTGTACTCCTCTGGTTCTGTCAAGTGTTGGGTGGCTTTTTACCTACACATTGTTGTCTAGGTAACCCACCTTCCCCAAAGACTTCCTGGCAGGGCTCTCCCAACAGTCTCTGCCAAGTCCCCACCTCCTCCACTTCTGCAGTCTGCCTCTGGGCCAGCATGTTCTTAGACCCTCCAAGTTATCAGGTTCTGTGACCTCTGAAATTTATCTGGTAACTTGGTTCTTAAAAGGCACACCTTCAGCCAAAGGGAACTGCCTGACGCTAGGGCTAGAGAAGTTATCATAGATAGCTGCAATCTGTGCGGTACGACGTGATGAAGTAGGTTTTTAAAAAGCATCTCTCTTCAGATTCCTGAAATTCCACTACTATTATGAAAGATGGAAGCAAAAGCCTGACTTGACTTTGGATGAGCAGTGCTGGGGAGAAGGAAGAAACTGTAGATAAGAAAGGAGAGGAGTTGAAAGACCAGCAATACCACACACACACACACACACACACACACACACACACACACACACGGTGCAGGCAGGGGACAGGCATGCATTCAGGCAGGTACACATTTTGTTAGTGTGAGTTCCATTTGGCCCACTCCCAACTTGGAGCACCTAGTAGGCCAGGAAATTAACACATTCGTTCTCACTATTGCACCATTTGAGGAACCAGACCCTCCCTCCATCAATAAATAAATTAAAAAAAATCTGAAATTAAAAAGTAAATGACCATCTCTGAATAACCTTAATTTACTCTCCCAGGAATCATTTCTTGAGATTAAAAAATATATATTAAGCCATTTCCGTAGAACCTAAAAAAACTCTATGGGAGTGATATTTAGCATCATGTCTCAAATCCTTGTGAATCTGGAAACCGAGGGGCCTACCGCAGAGGACAGTTGGACACCCCCAGACCCCAACGCCGAGGGGCGCGCTTTCCCGCGGGCTGCAGCCTGGGCTGGGCGCTTGCGCCTCCCTCTCTCTCCTCCGCCCTCCTTCGCCCTACTTCTCCTCCCTTTCTCCTCCTCCTGTGGCTGCTGCTGCTGCCAGACCTCGCCATTTCAGACCCACCGGGCTGCCCTCCCCTGAGCACTCCTTCACTGCCAGGGCAGGAGAGTGGCGCGGTACCCCGCAGGTAGGAGCCCCAAGCCGAAGTCGCAGGGTGCGCGCTGCACCCGCGGTGGCTGCACCCGGGAGTGTGGTGGGGTGACCCAAGAACTATCCCAGTCTGTGGAACCCGGCAGAGGAGAGGGAGGTGGAGGTGAGGGTCTGGGAATGCAAACTGTCAGCCTATGCCGGAACTTGGGTGACATCTGTTGGGATGGGGCAGAGTGTGTGCGCGGGCTACCAACCCCGAGAGTTTTGCTGGTGACCATGGTCTCTAAAGTTCAGCGACGGATGTGCAAGATCTGAGAGGCACCTGGATTGCGCAGCGGCTGGGTGGAAGCTAAAGCATTCAGCGATTCACGCTGACAGGCGCCTAGTAGCTTACATCTAAGAAAGTGGATCTCAACTCCCTGCAGGCACCAAGCCAGGCACCCAAAAACCGGTACCCGGTGTTGCGGTGCAGTCTGATGTCTGACCCTACGCAGCCTAGACCAGTGTGTAGCACATTCTGAGACCTTGGGACGAAGGAACAAGGGATCAGTGACTTTGAGTGGCTGATCTCTGATGGCCTGAGTTGGGAAACAAAGTTGAGGGCGCGATGGAAAGGGTGATTCAAGAGAGGGGATATGAGAAGTAGCCCTGCGGGAAGTGAGAAGCTCTGTGAGAATTTCTACCAGAAACTTGGAGACCACTCTTCTAGTTTTGTTTGAGTATTTTGGAGTTTGGGGGAGCGGGCGGGGGGGGGGGGGAGAGAAAGTCTGAGGCCATATTGGTTCACAGGTATTTTTACTGAGCTGAAAAAGAACTTCACTAGCTAAAGGTGAGCCATGTGGGTATTCTAAGATTCCACAGAACAGACAGGTGCTGCCCATTTTCCCCTCCGCGGGGGGATTGGGGGAAGGGGGTCGCACAGTCGTTTTTGGAACTGATCATATTATATAGCCCCCTTTCGACTCCCGTTTTGGAGCCTAATGCGTAGGTGCGGTATAAATAGACGCTGAACATCCTTGGTTCAGGATGAATGAAAAAGAATAAACGAGGTGCTGCAGTTTCTCTTCTCGGTGGCTGGGGGCGGGGGTGCGAAAGCAGACTGGAAACTGGGTATCTTGGGCTCTCCACCCTCCCTCTCTTGCTTGTTTCTTCACTGCTAAAGTTTTGATTTTCCAGGCAGCAGACACTAAACATACCTTTGTGTTTTCCTTAGAAAGTCACGATGTTGCAAACCCTTTTCCTAACTTTGCTGACTCTGCTGATGGTCAAGTCCCAGGACACCGAGGAAACCATCACATACACGGTGAGGGGCGATGGAATTTGAGATAAGTGTATTGAGTGGTTGCCTGTAACACAGCCTTTACCCGCCTCTGTCAGGGTAATAGGGCTGTGTTCTTTAAAGCAAAGTAACTTAAACACTTTAATATGACTCAGATTTGGGATTCCTGAGAAACTGCTTTGGGTTCTTTCAAGGGTGCATTCAGATTCTCAGATGAAATGGGAAACAAAATAGAAGGATTTACGAAAGACCGGAAATGAGCACTTTAATATCTTCATCCATGTAAGCTCTATGTTTCTATGACTCTCAATGAATCAATGAGTTTGAGGAATCTGGAAGCCTGGATACATGCAGATGAAATCAATGCATGCGAGGAACACTGAAGTCAAATAAGAATGTATTGCATAAGGACACTGTTTCATCTGTGCCTGTGCCCACTGTCCTTATGGGTGATCTTTATTGAATTCATGGAGGCTGTCTACTCACATCAGAACCCTGCAAAGAGTTTCTCTGTCAGCAGGAGACAGCATTTGCTAAAGAGGATTTAAAATACACTGTGTGCCTCCTGGTCTTGTAACTTCTATTGGCATCTCTGGGATTTCTGAGTCAAATCTGATCAATTAATTAGCTGCACCAGTATAGCCAATGTTTGATAAAATATTTAAAACATCTGGCCCACCCACTGCCCAGTGTGTAAGGAGAGAGCAGGCCAGGGCTCACCTCACTGTGATGAGGTGCTGGGTCCTCTGTTTTGTGTTTCAGATGAATGACATGTGTCCTGGGTGAGTATATGAAAAACACATTTTTCTGCTTCTTTCCAATTTTTAAAATTAAGTAATCCTACTAAAAAGAATGCAAATGTTTTCATAATAAAACTCAGAAGTGAGCTAATATCAATTACTAATAATAAACATTATCTCACTTTTGCATTATGTTATCCCTATAACATTATTACCCATTCAGCAGATGTTCCCTTCTTCTGTTCACATCAACTGTTAACAAAATCGGTTAGTGAAAATACTGTGTTAACATGAAAATAAAGAAAAATGAAAATGTGCTGTTTATCTTCAAATGAAAATATTTTTTTGCTACTCAGGATAAACTTACTACCTTCTCAATAAGCTATTATCGATCTAATAAAAGAGTTTGCTCATTTTTCCTGAGACTCTCTCCTAGAAATCACCATGTAGACCAGTCTAGCCTTGGATGCATGATCTGTCCATCTCAATTGCCTAGGCAGTTATTACTGCTTTTAGAATTGCTTATCTTATACCTCCTCCTTTTTCCAATCACCTAAATCTTATTTCTTTTTAGCAGAAAGTATCCATTGTGAGTTATAATGCTACAGTTTTAGGATTGTTAATGTGAAGGTCTTCCAGATAGGATGCCCGCTTTGTGCTGAGAGATAAAAGTCTATCCTCTTGTAAGATGTGTATGCCTAACAACTGATGGTTCAGAGAGCAGAAGTGATTAGCCAGGCTTAGTCACCTCAGTATGAACACAATCTCTGCCCCCTTGCAGCCAAGGGTCAGGTGAGTGGCACTATCCTGTTGATGGTGGGATAGAAGGACAGAAAGGTTATCCACTTGATTTAAGGTTACACAGCCAGCAAGGAGGGAAACCAACTTCGTTCAAGCAGACATGTTTAATAGTAGAGCCATATTTAATGCAGTAATTTAATGTGATAAATACCTAAAACAAACTGCAAGTTTTCCTTATTCATCACGCCATTATCAAATGAATTGCCATCTTGACATGGTTTGAAAGATTGGTATCTACAAAAGAGACAGTCTTATGTTCCCCTTTCATATTAGAGATAATCGGGTTCACTAAACTACTACTGGACAAATATCTACATAAACAACTCTTTCACTATCAAAAGTGGTTAGAGTTATTGGTTTATTGAGACAATTCAGCCCTCTATGTTGGGGAAGATATTGTTAAAAACTACAAGGCTTCTCAATAAAATTATCATAGATTATACAAATCACCAAAGACAAGGAAAGGCAAAAGTGGTTAAAGTCAGCGCTAGTGTAAAAGAGAATAACTTAATGTTGGCTCTTGATGGAGGTTCTGGGATCAACTGTTATAGGAAGGCTGGAACAGCCTCTTGGAGTTTCTGAGTTCAGATTGTGCTAGCAAGACCTGGAATGGCCCCTGGATGGAGGTTGTGAGCTCAGATTGTTCTAGGAAGGCCTGACATGGTCTCCAAGACACATGGAAGTGATTGTAGAGTGGATGGGGAAGAGGAGCATGTCTGAGTCACTGTGAGTTCATAGGTGGGGTTGTAAACCTGACCAGAATGGCTACTGTGCACCGAATGTAAGCATAAGGAGTCCTGCCTCATTGAGAAGCCAGGAAGACTCGTATGGGTAATATAGACATGGAGGAGTGATCAGAGCTTGATGGTGTACCTTAAACAGTGTTGGAAAAACCAAGACAAATCAGTGGAAGGGATAATGTGAGCTGAGTTTTCACCCTAGTAGGTTTCACATGTCACTAAAACAGCTGACTTGACTTGGGTGCCTCCACCAGATAGGTACATGCTAAGCGTTTATGTGTACAGTCAGTTCTCGCTTCTAGTTAATGAATTTGTCTGCTCTACTTTTGGGAGTCTGCCTGAAGCATCCTCTTCACTTCGACTTTCACAGATACCATCTGATCAAACCACTCCCTGAGTTTAAAAATTCTGCCGAGGCTTCTTACCTTCTCTAGTGGTGTTTCTCGGATATCTACAGACGACCTTCATGGCCATTGTCTGAAGTACTTCTCAGGGTGTAATCTACAGACGACCTTCATGGCCATTGTCTGAAGTACTTGCCAAGGAATCAGATTCCAGGCATCCTATCTAGACTGACGGAGTCAGATCCTTGAGAGCCAAAGAGTCTCATTCAACTAGCACGCCAAGGGATTCGGAGGCCTAGTAAAACCTGGGAATCCTACCTTCAGGGTAGAATCTAGTTCCTCACTCTCAAGGAGAAGGAAGACTTCCTGGGTTCAGTGCGGCCTGCCTTGCTGACCTCAACTCCAAACAGAACTTTTTGCCTCCTCAATAATTTCATGACTCCGTTCATAATGATCCCCATTCCTAGAATTTCCACAGCTCCCTGGGGGAAAATTGACCTTCAGGAAATCCTAGTTCACTCTCGCTATCTCTGCAAGAACTTTCCTCCTGTCTCCTCCCACACAAAAGCACCCCTGACATATTGGTATAACTCATTCCCTACCCACCTGCTCTTCTGGCCCATGAGCTGTCAGAGGAAAATGACAAGGTCTTCGCCATCTTGAATTCCCAGGCCTGGGACAAAGCCTGGTGTGAGCAGCTGCTTGGTGGTTGTTCAGTGAAAAACTAGAGCTAGGGCCAGACCTGGAGGTGAACTCAAAGTCAGGGTGTCAGGGAAGCTACATACTCGGTGACAAGTTTGGGGTTCACAGTGTGGAGGAGACACATAGGGGGCTTGCAGCATGACAGAGGCTCTCTTCTGAGAGGATTTCAGACCCTAATGCTATAGACAGATAAACAGCATGCTGGAGTCTCTAGGGAGTGCCCAAGCTCATGTGGCAGTGTGGGCAAGGTCCCTTCTACACATACAAGTTTTAGCAAGAGGGGCTATCATGCATGTGGTTGATTCGTACTCCACAGTACACATGTGTCTCAGGCTGGCTCTGCTTCATGGGAAGCAGGGGAGGGGGGTATGTCTTGCATTTTTGCTGAATTAAGATGAATAAGATGTTGATGGGAGAATCTTGAGGTTGGGGCTTGGCATTTAGCTAACAGGCATCCATTATAAAGGGTGTGTCCCTAGTAACCCCCGATTGCTTAGAGTCTACGAGTTCATGTATACAGAATGAACTATGAGGGTGAAAGGAAACAAAACCACATGGGCAGCAGTTGGTCCAGGTTCTAATATCCCTAACTTTTTATTTATATAAAAAATAGAGGAATAACTTTATATGGAGGGGATTGAGATACTGAACACCATGCTCAATATGGCTGTCTCCTGCCGAGTGTGAGGGTCTATCCTGGAGTTAGAGGGAAGATAGCCTTGGACCTGTCCACACTCACTGCTGAAGTGCCGACCACACAGCAATCACTTGTGGAACAGCTTTTGAAGGAACATGAGAAATATTGTTCCGTGTATTCCGTTGCCAGGAAGGCCATTCCTAGAATAGTCAGAAAGCTGGGTCTTGGGAGAGAGGCATCGTTACTAAAGCTGTGACAGAAGAAATTCCTGAATCATCTTAATTAGTCGTAATAACCTGGTTTGATTTTTTTTTGTCCTGTTCTTCATAGCTGATGCAAGAGAAGTACTATGTCCCATATTAACATAATCAAAAACATAGTACATCTTTATTCTTTTTTTCTCTTTTGGTTTTTCGAGACAGGGTTTCTCTGTAGCTTTGGAGCCTGTCCTGGAACTCTTGCTATAGACCAGGCTGGCTTTGAACGCACAAAGATCTGCCTGTCTCCTCCTCCTGAGTGCTGGGTTGTTTTTTTTTTTAAAAAAAAAAAAAAGTAGGGGTAGGCATAGTATCCTCCCTACCAGACTCACTAAGAGCTTGGCTGCCCTTTCCAGAGCAATGAACAGAGAGGTGACCTTAGAGATGGGGCACAAGTTTCTCTGTTACCTATTTTTCTGTTTTATTTTGGTTTGTTTTTGTCAAGAAAGAGTTTTTTATCTGTGTAGCTCTTGCTGTCTTGGATATAGCTCTGTAGACCAGGCAGGACTTGAACTCACAGAGATCCACCTGCCTCTGCCTCCCAGGTGTTGGGATTTAAGGCGTGTACCACCATCACCTGTATAGAACATCTTGAAGTAAAGATAAAGTAAATGAAGAAAACAGTTGCTCTAGTGTAGTCTGGAAAAGGTCATTTCAAATCTTTAGTTATTCCCAACTGTAGCAAATTGAATAAAAGGCAGAAGAGGAGTAATCTAAGTGGTTGGACTCAGGTATTATTTTCTTAAATTAGAAAAGGTTGGGATTTGGCTTAAGAGTTTGGATTAAATTATGGATAACCCACAAATAGAGTTTCTTTCAGAAGATTTAAAATAAATTTTGGTCAATTTCAAATTAGATTTGTTTTATCCTTTTCAAAGACAGTGAAACATTTGAGATGTTTAAAGATGTGAAGTTAGTCCAAGTAGGGTAAGGGATCTGAGTAAGTAAACAGCTACATCAAAAGCATGATTTAATTAAGAATACAATATAATATTTACCTTAGTATTAGGAATGTACCAAGCTAAATTTCAAATGTCTTTTACAGATAGCAGAAATGAAGAAATAAGGAAACACAATATTCTCCCTCTAGACTGGAGGGGTCTTCTTTTGCTTAGTGAAATCTTCTCATTGTCTTCACTTTCCACGGGCTTATTTTGAAAAATTCACAATTTACTAATGGTAGTTATTTATTGAATTAGCCCTCTGGAGAACTGAGAATCATAGTTACAATAAAAATTCGTATAAGGGGTCAAATTAATAAGTAGATATTAATCATTTGTCTACCAGAATAAGTTTGATAATTAGTGTTTAACTTAGCAGGAATATCTCAGCAGTAAGACTTTTTCACAACAGAACCTTTCCTAGTGTTAAGACAGTTAGTACCAGCAAGTGAAGGCTTCATACAATAGGAAAACATGTTTAGCATTTGGAGAAATCTAATCACAGGGTTTAAATATCTCACTTACTATAATAAAATTCTTGGACAGTGAGATTTTCAGTAGGTAAAGGCACTTGCTGCCATGCCTGACAAACTGCATTCAATCCCAAGTCCCATACAGTAGAAAGGGAGAACTGAGCCCCAAAAATTGTCCTCTGATTTCCATACATGAACCATGGCACACATGAGCCTACACACATATGCATAAATAAATGAATTAAATAAATCCTAAATCTAGCTTTTATAAATATTATTAAGAGAAAAATTAATACTTCAGGAAGCTAGAGGCTGGGGAGATAGTTCAGTCATCTGCCATGCAAATGTAAAGACAAGCATTTGGATCCCCAGAACCACATACGTGCTGGGCAAATGTGGCAGCTTGTCTATAATTCCAGCCCTGGAAAGAAATGCCCATGGATTCCCCAGAGCAGGTGGGCTAGTGGGACTACCCATATCAGGGAACTCTGGGTGTTATTGAGAGAGTCTGCATCAGTCATAAGGTAGACTAGAGATGGTGGTGAGACTGCCCATATCAGGGAGCTCTGGCTCTGATTGAGAGAGTCTGCCTCATTGAATAAGGTAGACAAATAACTGAGATCATTCATGGCTTCCACCTTCAACTCCCACAAGCATGTATGCACATACACCTACACATGTGCAAACTTACACACATACATGCATACGACACACTCACAAAAATAGAAGAATTAAGGCATATGCTTAAGGAAAACTTATTGTAACAAGACAGAGAACTAGAACATTGATTTTTATCTCGATACTTAGAATTTTGGCTATAGCACTTATAATGAATTATATTTCAACTACGTTATAAACCATCTTTCATAATAAATTTCCCATATAAAAATCTTTTGTCTGAAGACAATAACCCTTTCTAACCTTTGTTATGAACAAAGATTAAAATGGACTTACACATTTTGTACACATAACCTTTATATCTCTTTTTAATTTGATGATTTTTTTTGTGCCTAATGTTCAATAAAATCTTGCAAACAATAATCTTCTAAATGAAAGCTTAACAAACCATATTTGAAACACAGAACATGCACGTTGTATTCAAATATCTAGCAGACATAGGTATGGACAGCATGGAGGTCACCTGAAGTCACTGTGAAAGAGAAGTTGACATTTATGACGTAAGCAAGCACAGGCGGTTGTTTGTGAAGGTCCCCGCATGTCTGTGCAAAAACCCCTGTGTCTTTAAACGTTTGTAAACATATATACAAACCCACTTGTGCGCATACCCATATCTTAAAATCAGGTACATAGCACTCAATTGCAGTAACTACAGGTTCTATTTAGTTTTTTTTTCTTGGAATACAGAATGGCATCTAAATATAAGTGACATACATGTGGCTCATGAGCCCAAGCCAAGAAACATAAGCATGCAGCCCATAAACAAATGGCACACGCTTAAGTAACATGATTTCATTCAACCCTGAGAAGGGCAGAGCATCCAGTGAAGTTCTGCATCTGAGCAGACCTAGCAGCAGCAGGCCCCTTGGCCTGGAGCCAGTTTGGGCAGTTTCAGCAAAGGTTTTGCCACTTGCAACTGAGAGCTACAGGGATCCAAGGGGTGGGGGAGGATGTAGACCTTCATGTCTCAGGTGTGTAGTTCCTGGAGAGAAGGGGAAGGGAGGAGGTGTGACTGAAGAGAATCTGGAGACTACAGACAAAATTTAGGAGCCTGCTGGTTGGGCAAAGAATGAAATTGCGTAGGAACCAGCGGCACCACGTACTGCCAGTTCCAGAACAGCCCTGGAGAGAAATCCTGGAAGGCGGCCCACAGGGAGAGGAAAGGCCCTGAAAAGAATGTTCATGTGGAGATCAGAAAGAAAGGGCCAAAAGCAGAGAAACAGGAAGAATTCACAGAGAAGCTCTCACAGGGAAGGAGGGGGCAGCACTGAACTTCCTTGAGATCAGAGGAGCAGAGGGCAAAGGAAGAGAATCTGGAGACACCAATTTAGGAAAAGTAAGCGCTATTCTCATGTGATTGGAGCAGGGTGTCTGTCTTGAAAAGAGGAAGATTTGTTATCTCTCACAGAGAAAAACTGCAGTTTCCAGCCAATCAGAAAAAGAGGCTTTGGGGAGTGGAATTTTAGTAGAACGAAGGAGGAAAGCATTACATGAATGGCAGAGAGGAAAGCCCTTCCTAAGGTCTAAAAGAACTCTGGGAGCAGACCCTATAAGTACTTGCCAGTGCACGTACAGTCTGGAAGAGTTCTGACATAAAATAGAAAATCCGTTAAGAGGTTTCCAGCATCCATTTTCCTTCTGGGGAAGGAAGTTGTCAGAAAGGGTGAGAGTCCGTTGCTTTAGGGCTATGGAGTCCAGTCCAAGTTCAGGGGAGCATCTGACCCAGAACCAGAATAAAGTCAGCAGACAGTCAGAGCTCCTGGTGAACCCAAAAACCTCCCCAGTGGAGACCAGAGGAGGGTGTAGGGATGGAGAAAGCAGCAGCAAGGGTAGAGCCCCCCCCCCCCCCCAAAGGATGATCTTCTTCAGTGGTACCCCCTTCTAGTCACAGCACTGTGGCAAATGTTTTAATATCTGGAGTTTGAGGAGATTAATGGGAGAGACATTAACAGACAAACAGAAGGCATGAGGGAGGCTCTGAGAGCTAAGGCTCCCTGCCATAGACAGACAGTCGGGGCTCTCAGGAGAGCTCAGGCCCACGTGGCAGAGTGAGGGGTCCCTTCAGATGTGTTTCAGAGAAAGGAGAAGAGCTATAGGCCAGGCCGTTGATGAGTAGTCCATAGTACAAGTGGCTGTCAGGATGTCTCTGTTACCACAAGGAGGTGAGAGAGGAAGGAGTCTTGTGGTTGGGCAAAGAATGTGTGACCTAGATATTGGGGGTCATTTACTTGACTTTAATCAACCACGCGGGGCGTGCCTGAGAACGCCCGACAGCTTGAACTAGGCTCCACTAGCCTGAAGAGAGGAACAGCTATGTGTGCACAGGACCCGAGCAGCAGTGGGCTGGGTTCTGCTACACAGCTCCTCAGGAAGATTTAGAGAGATGCAAGAATTCAGGATGGGAGAAAACAGGGAGCCCAGTTGACCTTTTTCTCAATCATGGGTTTTTTGTGAAGTTTACAATGCAAAGCAGGGAGAGGGAGCAACAAAAAATATCAGTCGGAAATATTTGGGGTGAGCAGTCTTGAAAGAGGGAAAGAAATTCTAAGAAGATGGTGATGGACAACTGTCCCAAACACACCATGGAAACAGGCCAAGTGAAGGGAAAAAAGGGACCCCTAAGCTGCCCATTAGCCATACGTGTCTTAGAGGGGAGAATGTGGAACTAACTGCCCATCTCGTTTCTCTAGGGTTCCAAGACTCAGATAGCCCTTTCACGGTAGCGTCTTAGGGAAGCCATTCATTGTCTCCCGGCTCCATGTCTGATATTTTCTTTACAGCAATGCACCGACGGATATGAGTGGGACCCTGTAAGACAGCAGTGCAAAGGTAAGCTTGCTTCAAAGCCTCGCTGTCCACGAACAGCTCCCAGTCTCCGTCTCTCACGTGTTTCCCTTTCTAGTCCTTGCGTGCTAACCCACACACTATCCGCTGAGAAGCTTGCTGACTTATTTTATTACTGACTACAGATATTGATGAATGTGACATTGTCCCAGACGCTTGCAAAGGTGGGATGAAATGTGTCAACCACTATGGAGGATACCTCTGCCTTCCTAAAACAGCCCAAATTATTGTCAATAACGAACAACCTCAGCAAGAAACACCAGCTGCGGAAGTACCATCGGGGGCCGCTACCGGAAGCATAACTGCCAGTAGCGTGGCAACCAGCGGTGTGATGCCTGGAGGTGGTGTCATAGCCAGTGCCACTGCAGTTGCTGGCCCTGAAGTGCAGACCGGCCGAAATAATTTTGTCATCCGGAGGAACCCAGCTGACCCTCAGCGTATAGGTGCCAACCCTTCCCACCGGATCCAGTGTGCAGCAGGCTACGAGCAGAGTGAGCATAACGTGTGCCAAGGTGAGCGTGACGTATACTGACAAGTAAGTTCTTGCCCAAGGGTACCTCCCGGTGAGGATGTAATAGCTCCCATTGATCAAGGGCTTCCCACACAGGACAGGGTGACAAGTGCCTCGTCCACAGTAGCATACCCCATCATTGCCATACTCCTAAAAGGTACTTGCTCGTGAATTCATTATTCTTTTACGGACACGGAAGCTGTGCCTTCGAAACTTCACCAGTGGGTCCCAACTCACTGCTCTATTTATAGTCACTTAGGAGCCTTTTAAGGCTTCTCAGTGGCCAAGCCACGCCCTAGCACAATTAAACAACACTCCCTCAGGATGAATTCCAGGCATCAATATTTCTTTAAAGCTCCCAGTGCGGTTCCAGTATGCAGCCAAGTTTGAGAAGTGGAGGTCACAGGTGTTAGGCACAGAGCTGGCTTTTAAGCCCAAGCAGAGAGGTGCCAGAGTCATGGCTGCTGGGCAGAGGGGTCCGGTTATTTGTTTGGAATTTGAAACTGTGCTGTTGACCTACTCCATAAACGTCCCCCTTCGGTTTCTCAACCTTTTTTGTTTTGTTTTTTTGCCGTTGGAGTTACCACTAATTTGTTTTCCCCAATCAAGAGGAAATCTCCACCTTGGCGGGCAGCTCTGCATTCACGAGGCTGTTTCTTTTAAAGGTCTCATTTCAACACATTTTATTTCTACTGCATGCACCACGGCACCATATGCCTGGGCTTCTCTGTTTATTTCCACAGAGTACACATCACTGCATATGCTAGAAACAGCTGAGGGGTCATGCTAGCAGAGCGATAAGAATCGTAGGCTCTGAAGATATGTAAGATATTAACTAACTAGACTGTGCTAAAAGATTGTTTGCCTTTTCCTTCTTGGCAAATTCTCTCAGAACTGCTCGGGTGATGATTCTTTTATTAAGAACGGATTCTATGAGATCCCAGACTCCTTTCACATTGCTAGGGGCTGAGTAGGTAGATCCCCTAGGATGGGCAGGCCTGTCATCACCATCCACACTGGGCAAGGGATGGGGCTTAGGAGCCCTGCCCTTCTGCCTGGTCATGAATGAGGTCATGAATCTCTCAAGAGGTAGTACCATCAAGCATCAGGGACATGGTCTCTTCTCTAGTGTTTTGTTCTGTCTTCAAAATAGAAACAGGAGCTTTTCAATGGCTTCTAAGTTAAGTGAGGAATTCGCCCTGTTCTGGTTTTTATTATTTGATATTTTGTGGGCAAATTTTAAGTCACCCCACATCAAGAGCAAACTCATGCAGTGACGGTGTCACCTTTCAGGGGACCTCAGAAGAGCATCTGTTTTGTGTTACTGTCATGAGTCAGAATTCCAGTATTGATGATGAATGCTTCAGCATCTGCTTGGTATTTTGGTATCTAATTTAGGGTTATGACAATGAGATAAACTGATGAGGTTATATGAGAATATATGTATTCGGATGAATACTGGTGGAAAAATGCCTTCAGTTTGGTTCAGATAGTCCATCTTTTAGCTGAGTTATTTAAATACATTAGCTTGAAAGTTTTGGTGGTATTTTATCTGAAATAAAATATCTTTGGTGAAGTTGTTTAGATTTTTACATTCTGAGCTATTTTTAGCCCTTTCGGTATTATATACTGTAATGATACCTGGAAGAAAAAAAACAGGTGAAGAGTGGGCTATTTATCAAAGTAGCTCATGGCTCATCATTAATACTTCTGGCTGAATTGCGGAACAATGTCTAAGACTGAGTGAAGAAATTTTAGATTACAGCAAATCCAAGACATACATCAGGTATAGCAGAAACACACTTGTGAACAGTGAAAATGAGATCCTGTGTAATTTTCCTTTAAAATATTTAAACTAGTTACCTGTGCTTCTATGTCCTGGGGTGGGACCCCTTGAAATTGCCCCATCCTTGTTAGCCTGCCCATTGATATTGCTGTTGATCCAGTCTTGCTTGTTCAGCCATTTCTAGGAGAGGCTGTTTCCCAGCAGATGCCCTAGTGTTCTGGCTTTCACAATCTTTTCTCTGCCGCTAATCCCCACAGCTCCGGGAACTGTGATGCTGATGTATCTGTAGGTGCTAAGCTCACCACAATATGTTGACCTCTGCCTTGTGTCCGGTTGTGTTTTTCTCTGATAGTCTCCACTTGCTCTAAGGTGAAGTATGGTAACTACACTGTGTAAGGATAAGATTTAGAGTGTAGTAAGAAATTGTGTTGGACTAACCAAGTGATGTAGTCGATTCTTTCCTAATACCCATAAGGTCACTGGCCCCGGAAATCTGCTAGGCTTATAAAATTGGCATGACTTTCCTTCTGGTGCATGGGCTTTAAGTCCCGTTAGGCAGCTGCTGGTTACCACCAACATGTCAGCATCACATATTGCATCTTTATGGGTATCTTTCTGATTATTGCCATGGTTCCTAGGTGCTGCATCTGGGTAGAACTGTTTAATTGCTTCCCTCCCTTGGAAGCTTGCATAGTATTTTCTGGACCATGAAGGCGAGACCACAGGAAAGAGGTTTTCAGGTCAGATCCAGTTTGAGTCATCTGAATCATGTGCTCTCAGTGTGTGATGTTTTCATCAATGGAAACAAAACTCAACCCCTGAGAGGCAACCAATGGCTACATTAATAATCTATATCTTTTGGGAATCACTTGGACTACCGTGACCAACCATTCAAAAGGAGGTTTCTTGTACCCAGTTACCAAGGTTTTTGTTAGTCTGTGATTCTTATGGGGAACACTACAGTCAGAGTGGTTTAACTTCCTTTATGACACACACACATATACACACATATAGGCACACACACAGACATACAGAGTAACACATAAACATACACAGAGACACACATACACATACAGACACAGGCACACATGCACACTCAAGCACTACAGACACATACACACACAGACACAGGCACACACACACTCAAGCACATACACACTTAGACACACATTCAGAGAAAAACACACAGACACACACACAAAGAGAAACACAGAGACACACACACTTTATATGCATTCTGTATAATTTTATGTAAATATAAAATGATTCATTGAAGTTTATCAAGCAACCTTGGTGTTCTTTGTCCTTTATCCCTTCTTCTTCTGTACTGACCTCCCTCCTCCCCAGTTGGAGTTCCCCTCTTCACGTCACCTGTATCCTGCTATGTGCTTCCAAACCCAGCACCTTTCCACCCTGCACTCCCACCACCTGTGGTCACTGTGGCTACTCTAGGTCCTGTCTTCCTCTCTGAGGATTGGGACTAGGAACCACAGATGAGAGAGAACATGCTTCAGGGGTTTTCTGGTCCTTACTCAGTATAGTCTTTTCTAGGTCTATCCTCTTATCTAAAAACTTTGTGGTTTCATATTTTCTTTGTAGGTAAATAGTATTCCAGTCTGTTCAAATATCACATTTTTTTATCATCTATTCGTCTATTGAAGAACGTTTAGGTTGTTTCCACTTCCTGACTATTAGGGATGAGCTCCTTTTTCATTAACCAACTGAGAGTGGGTAACCCCAAAATCATATACACACCACCAACAAAATGGACTCAGTAAGTTGTATTTATATATTGTGCATATATATATGTGACAATAATAACCAAAGAATATAGGTTATCCTTTTGGGAGTGAGGGTAGGACTTGGGAGGGGTTGAGGGAGCATATCTGGGAGGGGCTGGAGGGTGGAAAGAGAAGAGGGAAGTGATATAATCCTATTTCATTTTAAAGCATCTCAAAAAAGCCTCATAGGAACAGACATATTTAATTAATAGAAAAGGAAAAAGTATCTTTCTAAAGCCACTAGCCACATATCTAGGGTCCAGGTTTACAGTATTGTCACAGACGTGTTATGTGCTCTCTGACTAATTGGAAAGTTGTGCTTTTAAGTAGTCATTTAGCTATTTTTCAGGTTACTGGATGAAGTTTTTCTTACATTTATTAAATTAATTAAGTACCAAAAGATATATTTAGACTACCTTACAAAGGTTTTTTGCATATTAAAATACATAATTTCAGTTCTCTGGGTAATTTTTATTTACAAATAAAAATTATTAGACACTTTGCTTATAGAAAATATAAATACATAGCTATCTATTATATACACACCAGAGTATTTAATCTAAGCTGTTCTAAATAATTCAACAATTTCTAAAATTTGGGCTTGGGGTTCTGTACTGGGCTTATGTACAAAAGTAGTGTTAAAGGTTCTTTAATGACCTAAGGCTTAAAATTGGATTTCTTCCCACCTCCCAATTTTGCAAAGTGCCCATAAATGTGGATTTACTTAATTGTTGATAAAAAAGAGTTATAATATGATAACAACAGAATAATCTGTCTAGGGATCTGACTAATATAAGTCCAGTCATGCTTGTGCCCATTTATTATTGAGCTAATCAAATATGCAGCCCAGCTCCTTTTAATTGCCTGCAGATGTGTGACGTCCTCATTCCAGGCCAGCAGCATAAAATAGTGTTTCATAACCAGTGTGAAAGTGGGAGGGCCTCTGCTTACAGCAACAGTGTGCTCCAAGGACCTAGATCCCTGATGCCACCATGCCATTCGAGGAACTCTGTTTTAATAAGCCTCTCTGCTCCCTTTTAAATGCTGCAAAAGTGTGTCCAATAAGCCAAACACATTTACGTTGACTGTCTGGATTAGGATAAATGAAAGCTACACATGAATCATAGTTGTACAAAAACTATTTCTTTTCTTCACACATATTTTTCAACAGGTATATGTCATCACACAGTCCAGAACTGAGAACTTCTTACACAAGTGCTATGGTCTCTATTGTGTTTCTGTCCTAAACAGTGCTTTCAAACGCATCACGCCAATCACATGTCCAATGGAGCCACCATTAGATTTTTTAATAAATATATAACCAATTGTCTATGTCTTAGCAGTTTAATAAAAACATGAAAGTCTTAATCTTTTCCACATGCTTTTCTAGAGTTTTCAGTTTTGTGGGGAAAAAAAAACAGAAGGCTTGAGATATGATACAACTTCCAAAGATCACATCATGGCATTTTTAAAGTAATTCTTGACAAAGGAGGGTTCAATAGCGGAGCCAGACATACTAAGAGTTGTAAGTGGCTGGCATTACCCTCATAGATACACAATAACATGGTCATTTCCGTGTTAAGTATCTGAAGTCCATGTGATATCATCCACCTCAAAGACAACAGAAACTTGTGTAGAAAAGCAAGTTGGATGGATAGGAGATACATTAGAACCCATAGGTGGCTGGCCTCTTGTTTTCCACATTGCTGTCCCTATGTGGTCTTCCTCAAAGAATGGAGTTAGGAGGCACTAGTTGAAGTTAAGAAAGAATTTTTTGTCATATAAAGTTTTCTGAGTACAGCTTTGTAGGGGAAAATCATTTTGAAACTGGCAGAAAGAGAAAATATGAATTGTCGTATTTAAAGGAATGCGTGTGTTTAATTGAACTTACAAAAACTGGGATATTTTGCCTCGCTTGTAAGAAAAGAAAAGATATTAACTTGGTCACCTTTCACAGAGACAACTACTAATTAATGAAAGAAACTAACTAGGCCATCAAGAATGAACTCAAGATGGTTCAGTGAATAAAGGCACTTGTCACCAACTCTAACAATCTGAGTTTGACCTCTGGGTCCATAACACTGAAAAAAAAAGCTGACTCCAAAACATTGCCCTCTGACTTTAACATGCAGGCCATGTCGTGCACATGAAAGCCCAGGCACATGCACTCATGCACATGCACATACTCCGACATGTCACCTTCTTAGGCTTACAGACAAAGCCTCCACCCTCTGTGTATTTATAGCTAAAATACTATTTTGAAAAAGGAAGAAGTAATTATGCATGTACTTCTCTAAAAACCTTGAGCTAACACATTCAGCATCTTAGAGGCTAGGGAAATATTCCTGTTATTTCTTTCATTTTAAATGGATGTGATCTCATAACCTAAACAGATGGCTCAGCGAACCTCACATTGTTCTTAACAGGCAACTCTAAAATGCTGCCCTTTGTTGATCTGACTAATGCCGCAAGGGTCTTTGGATGCTTGGGGTAGTTTTGTGAGAAAATGTCTGGATATTCCTGCGTATAATTACACAGCCCAGTAAAGAGCTTTGATATAAGAAAACATATTTTGAAAAGGGAAGACTATAATTGTGTAAATTATGATATAAACCTAAAAAATGCTCAAGTAGAAAGAAAAATGGGCATTTAAACGTGATTATGGTTTTTCATTGTTAATTAGTTTTGAGTATCTGACAATTCTCTATACAGAAATGTATAGCAGAAATTTGACTTTTAAATAAGTAGATACATTGAAGTAGAGATGATTGTTTTCCTCCTAAACATAAAATATATTTTATTATTTTCTTTTCAAAATACTGTGGTCATTGAATTTCTAGTCAATTTAAGGTTTAAAATGACCTTAAATGCATTTGTGAAGAATATATGTGTATTTGATTCATGTAGAGAAATAGCCTTAAAATTTCTCTATAATAGACAGGCAGTGGTGGCATATATCTTTAATACCAGAACTCAGGAGGATCTCTGAGTTGGAGGACAGCCTGGTCTATAGAGTGAATTCTAAGAAAGCAACATGCATGCTGTGGTAGGGTAGGGTCCTACTGTGTTTTCCTTCTCTTCCTGCTGCAATCATTAGCATGCGGTCACAGGACCATAAGCCCCTGCTAGAAATGTATCCCTAAACCAAGGACGTGATAATGCAAATCTCAAAGAGAGGGAGTAAAGAGGGGAGTCTCGCATCTCTCCTTAAGGCCTGAGGGGGTGAAGTCTCCACATTGTTGGAGTGAAACTATCATTGTGTTCTGGTTGGTTGTAATGAGTGGCTCTCAGCATCATCTGTAACTTCTCTACAGATCCCTGTAAGCTGATGACACAGACTGTGGTGTGAAGCAGTGTGGTTTGGAGGCTCAGGGCACACTGAGCCACAGAGGGATGAAGTTGGCCTAGGCTTTGGCCGCAGAGCATCATTTTCAGCTACTGAAGCAATAGGGAATCTTCTCAGTACCGGTTGTGCAGATGACCGTCCCACTTGGCTCACACGCTGAGTCAGCCAGCATTTGAAAAGTACATTGTGTCTTTTTTTTGATATAAATTTGATCAAAGATGTGTTTCCCATCACAGGAGGAGATTCTTGTTAGAACAAGTTAACACTTAATCTGTGGAATGAATTTCCCTCTCCCCACAGATGAGCAAAGCAGCAGATTAGAGTAGAATTGCAAGCCTGGGTAACTTTAAAGAATGTGTAAAGGGGCCAGGCGGTGGTGGCGCACGCCTTTAATCCCAGTACTCGGGAGGCAGAGGCAGGTAGATCTGTGAGTTCGAGGTCAGCCTGGTCTACAAGAGCTAGTTCCAGGACAGGCTCCAAAGCTACAGAGAAACTCTGTCTCATGGAAGAAAAAAAAAATAAAGGATGTGCACAGGAACAGGCCCATTATTTCTTTGTTCAGCAGAAAACCCCCAAGCTGTATTCTCTGAAACAAATGTTTCCTTTTTTAAGGATGGTCTTTGCACTTGTTGGCTACTGGCATGATTTTATTCTTTGAAGCCAAGGGGTAAACAAAATTTGTACCGAATGTGTTTGATTTTGCACGAATGTACAAATAAGCTATTCACACCACATCTGAAATTCATTAGCACACTGCCTTTTCCAGGAGGTAACTGCAAATTGCACACTCAAACCCAAAACTGAGCAGGAAAACTGGAAACATTGGCAGACGAAAACACTGTTGTTACAAGAAGTTAAAACAATTGCAGGTTTGTCATTTGGCTCTAATTGATAGGTAAACATTCAGAGTAAGCAAAGTGGTGAAATACATGAAAGGAAGGCTAAGTAGCAAGATATTTGCAACAGCATGGAATTCTTAGTCTGAATGGAGATTAAAAGGACAAAAAGACAGTGGGTCAATGTTGCATAATTGGCTGGTAAGTAGAGAGAGAGAGAGAAAGAGAGAGAGAGAGAGAGACAGAGACAGAGACAGAGAGACAGAGAGAAACAGAGAGAGACAGAGAGATATCACTTAAATTTTAAAATTTTACCTACTCTTCAAATAGTTGCGCATTTATGCTAGTCCAGGCTAAGCAGTCAGTATTTCAATGAGATTGCCCAGTTACAACACAAAACTATTCAACTAGTGTTTGCCAAATGCGGTCAAATCTGAGAACCACTTTCTATTGTCATTTGATAAAGTCAAAATAGAAGAAAGGCATTTCGACACAATCAAAAGAAAAAAGAATGATCACAGTCTAATACTTAGAGAGAGAACTCACAATTTGACCCACAATTTGGCAAATGACGTTAAAATAGGCAACACTTTAGCCAAGCAATCCATGAAACATCTCAAGTACCTGATGACTGTTAAAAGTCAAAACAAAACTAGTTTGTGACACAGAAAATCTCACAATTGGTTAAAACACATACTCAGACCAAACACAAAAGTAAACACCAAAAAGCAAGGTCAAAGATAAAAAAAAAAGTTCCTCCTTGGAATGGAGCATTTAAGAGACAATGTTGGAGTAGAGTTGGAATAACTTGGAAATTAATAGCCAAGCCTCAGAAGAAACGACCATCCTATAGCCAGGCAGAATAGTGAGGAGCATTGTGTCTGGGTCCCTTTTGTCTCAGAGGTCCTATCGGAGGTTGCTTCCGATAGGAATGGCAATGATGTAACGAGGGACAAACCAGATCGGGAAGAGCCTATGATGTGCTGGCTCCAGTAGCTTTCCCAGCAAAGTGCTAGTAACCTAACCAAACTCTGATAAACACCTTCCTGGGTCATTTCATTTAATATCCAAAGAGCACTAACATGCTTCGTTTATGTAAATGACCAGTTTTTAATCACAGGCTCTAAGACCTCAGCTATCCTTGAAGATGAACCCATTGGCTATTATGTCCCAACCTGTACTATAGGCCCCAAAGGAGTTATTTAAAAGAATTTTCCATCCTTTAATGTAAGGCATTTTGGAGAATCTGTTCTATTTAAGCTTTTCTACAGGAAAAGGGGGATTCATAAAACCTCTTCTTTGCAATCCTGAATTGTTATGTTTTAATAAATACTAGTAATTAAACAGGATGTTCTTAGTCCTAGGAAAAGGAAAATTGGAACTATTGAAGCTATTTTCCAACAAACCTTTTCTGTAGTGACCTCAAGTCTATATCAGATATACCTTTCCTCAAGCTAATAAAAACTTGGGTTGGTAGAATTTTAATATTCATGATATCTGAATAAAATAATCACAAGGATCGAAATTTTATCCAATATTTTATTGTACTTACTTAACTAATGTGTAGGTGCAGGTGTGCCATGGCAGGTGTAGGAAGGTCAAAGACAGCTTTCAGGAATCGGTTCTCTTCTCCCACATGCATGTCTTGGGGATGGAACTCAGACTGTCAGGCTTGGAGGCCAGAGCTTTTATTCACCGAATCATCCTTCTACCCCTTTATTTTTTTTTTTTATTTAAAAAATCTATAGGGCTAATGATGAAGCCCAGAGTCTTGCGTATGATAGACAAGTATGCTACAACTGACATATATCCCCAGCTGTGTTTTCATATGTTTATTTTACTCATTTTTATGTGTGTGAGTGTTTTGCCTACATGTATGTCTGTGTATCACATGCTATGCCTGCCTGGTGTCCTCGGAATCCAGAAGAGGGCATTGAATCCCCTGGGACTGGAGTTAAAGATGGTTGTGAGCCAACATGTTGGCTGGGAACTGAAGGCAGGTCTTCTGGAAGAGTAGCAAATATTCTTACCTGCTGAGTCATCCCTCCAGCCCCTGAGTTTTTATATTTTAATTGGCAAGTAATAAATCTATATGTTTTGAGGGCATGGTGTGATTTTTGATAGGTGTACTTATTATGGAATGATCAAATCAAACTAAGTAATATCTCTATTTCTTCACATACATTTTATGATATGGACGTTAAAATCTACTTCATACATTTAGAAATATACAATAAATTATGAGCCATATGTTCAACTTGTGGAAGAAAGCTCAAAAACTCATTCTGCCAGACTAACTGAACTGCCCCCTTTTTACCAGCGTTTCCTCGCCCCTCATCTTCCCTATCCAGTATCTGGTCACCACATTCTTCTTTTTCTAAGTTTGGAATTTTCAGGTTTCACATATGTGAGATTTTGTAGTCTATCTGTGTGGCTCATAGATATTCATATGAGTTCTCTAATAGCCCAACGAAGGTCAAAACTCTTGATGAAGGATGGCACAATAAGAGAAAGGAGGAAGAAGGACGGCAGCTTGCCTCTGTGGCATATGTCCTCTGACCTACCTTTGGCCCGCAGGCTGTCCTCTGCTTTTAGAACCCAGAAAAGACACTCAGCCAAGTGATGAGTTAAGAACGATCACGTCTGATCTCAAGATGGAGTAGAAAAGATTTAATTGCTGGGAGGCAAGAGAGAATGCCAGGGTCTCAGGACCTCCAGAAGAGCTAAGACCTGGCTTACACTTAATGCAGTTGGCAAAGGAGAAGCGAAGAAAGGAGAGAGCTGTGGGCTAACTTAGTGTCACTAGTGTCCCACGTGCCCAGCTTACACAAGAACCATGGCAGAGCTTGCATCTGCCTTTGCGCTTTATATGGTTTTCACTCTCTGCAGTTGTGTGGGCTGTCAATGGTCTAACTCTGCTCCCCGGAGGGAAGCCACGAAACATAATCCAAAATGAGAAATATCTCCTGTAATCCCACTCAGTGTCCTCTTTACATACCAAGTCCTTCACAACCTGGCCTCAGGAAGAACTTCTATTGATGTGATTAGATGTCACCATTGTTCATAATTTGAGACCTAAAGAGATACTGTTGCATAAAATGGGTTTCTATCTTTTTAATCTATCTATTTGCCATCTTTATTCCTGAGAACTCTGTGATAATGGAATATTCCAAGTTGTTGAATGGTCATTAAGAAATTGACCTGTGTGAGATGGATGTACCCTTTCTTGCGTGGAGCCAATATATACTAGCAGTTTTTGCTTACATGTATGTACACATACAGACACCTACTCTAGCACGTGTCTGTACGCATGCAAGCACAGAACATGCATTTGGCATTATTTGCAGAAGGAAAGCACCCAGATTACACTTACAGGAGACAAGACTTCAGTCAGAGTAACCTGAACACAGCCTCGCAGAGAACAGGACACCTTGGACAGCTACAGCATTATTTGTTCAACCAAGAATTTCTATAACATTTTCCCTAGAAGAGTCGACAACACCGAAATGAAGCTGATAAGGCACAACCCCTGGCTTTGTCATGACACATTTGTGACACATTGGGATCATTTCTTTGCTAGTCTGAGAGACTCTCAGCAAAGAGAAAAGGCTTGAGAAACCATGAAGTGGACTAGAAAATAATATTTTAACTGGGAATAGTGTTAAATCTCCAAATCCTTACATTCCTCGGACTTTGGTAAATTACATAGTCAGAAGGAAGTTCTGAATGAAGACCTGCTCAACAAACAAGACAGAAAATTCCAGTCATTCATGATGAATTAAACTTCACAGTAAAAAACTGTGGGCCCTTTTTGTTAAAATAGTTCATGACCTGTTGGAATCCAGGGAAGAAGCTAGGCTGCTAAAGAGCAACCTTTGTTTTGAGTTTTAGTTGTATAATCCCCTACCCTGTCCCCACCTTCACCCCTCATCCCCAGATTTCGTGATGGAGAAAAAGAGCTAATGATAAAAGGAAGTTAAATAAAAAATGGAAATTTAATTGTGGTGCAATTTAAGATGTTAATGATAGTCCTTTGAAAGAAAGAAAGAAAGAAAGAAAAAAAGAAAGAAAGAAGAAAGGAAGAAAAAAGAAAGAAAGAAAGATTATTTAGTGAATAGATCATTCAAAAAATAGTTAAATAGAAAACATTTGTAAACTAGAACTCAATTCTAAGTAAACTGAAAAACCTTCTCATTGATGTTTTAATCAAAACATGAAAACAAATTGAGTAAGCAAAGCAAGGTAGTCATTTCCAATAACCCAACCTATCACAGGTGGCTAATTCCTCAAAAAAGATTACCAGGATTATGCTCTATTAGAAAAACCTGGATAACTTGGTTATCATTGTAAGAACTAGCTACAGACAGTAGTAGAACTCTAATAGATGGCACTGAAAAATTATTGCAAAATCTGCTTGTATTATATACAATCAGAAATAGGCAGACATACAAAAGTGTGAATCCAGTACAATATTATTTCAGTCATGTATCGTCCTTAGCAAACTATTGTTTCTTCTCTCAGATTTATAGTGTCCAGGTATAGTTTATAGTGAATAATGGGAAATAAAGGAGATATCAAGAAAAAATACATAAATAATATTTTGGTGGTGGTGGTGTTTGTTGTTGTTTTGGGGTTTTTTGTTTGTTTGTTTGTTTTTTGTTGCAAAAATCAGGTAGCAGTTGTGAAAAATCCTCTTCCTTAGTGCAAGTCTTGATTTTGAGTTTCCTTTGTAATAAAATAAGGGAAACTGATTTTTAAAAATCATCTCAATAGATGGCATATGACAATTGTGTCAAAACTACTTTATTCACTAGGAAGAAAACACAACTGTCCTTTAGAAGAAATGGGTTTCTTCTCCATGGGAGAGATTGAGTTGGGGCTGTCCAGAACAGAGCTGACTGAGGGGAGAGAGAGAGAGAGAGAGAGAGAGAGAGAGAGAGAGAGAGACTTATCATGGGAATTGTCACATGATTATGAAGGCCAAGAAGGCCCATGGGACACAGACTACAAGCTAAAGAACCGTGGATACCATTGATGCGAACTGATTGGTCTGAAGGCCTGAGAAGGTAGGATCATAAGAGACCAAATGTCTAAGATCCAGGAGCTCTGATGCCTAGAGCAAGATAATGTTTCTGGCCAAGAAGCAGAGGGTGATTTGCCCATCATCTACACTTTTGCCTTTTTGGACCTCAGTATACTATATTATATCCATCCACATTGGTAAGGGCCATTTGCCTAATCCAGTCGACCAACTCGAAGACTCTCTCTTTTGGAAACACCTACAAGTACTCACAACAGAAATAATATTTCACCATGTATCTGGGCAATCTTAGGTCCAGTCAAACTGACATATAAAATTAACCATCATACCTCTTAACTACAACCATTACCCCTAGCAAAGTGCAGTTGTTGAGAATGTATGACTTGGGTGAGACTATTATCATATAGTATTTGGACGAGATGGTAAAGCCAGTCACGAGACATCTTGGGTTTCTCTGCCATGTGACCCAGATACCTAAGAAAATCAGTTGTGAAATCTTATTAAAAATTAAATTTAAAGCTATATAAAAGTATTTACATTCAAAACTCAGTTTAGAGGCCAGCCTGGTCTACAAGAGCTAGTTTCAGGACAGGCTCCAAAGCTACAGAGAATCCCTGTCTCAAAAAACAACAACCACAACAACAACAAAAAACCCAAACATACAAACAAAAAAAAAAAAAACCAACAAAACAAAAAAAAAGCAAAAAAAAAAAAGTATCCTTTGCCTGGAGGTGGTGGCACACGCCTTTAATCCCAGCACTCGGGAGGCAGAGGCAGGCGGATCTCTGTGAGTTCGAGACCAGCCTGGTCTACAAGAGCTAGCTCCAGGACAGGCTCTAAAGCTGCAGAGAAACCCTGTCTCGAAAAACAAACAAACAAAAAAAAAACAAAAAAACAAAACAAAACAAAAAAACTCAGTTTAATATACTTTAAAAACTCTTATTTGCTATGCATTGGGAACCAAAAATCTTCAGACTTTAATGAATTTACAAATTACCTGAGAACCCTATTAAGAAAGATTCTGACTGTACATCTAGGCTGACACCTGACATTATACATCTCCAGCAAAATGTCTCCATCTTCTGTAGCTGGCCATGGGCTTCCTGCCATGAAGCCGATTTCTCCATTGATTCTTCGGAGTCGGTCTTCTGCAGTAGCCAGTCTCATATGGGAATAATCAGATCTGCATGTGGTGTTTTTTCTCCTTTGTTAGCCGCTCGGTTTCTTCCTTAGGAGCTCACATGTAACCCCTACAGCTGTGCTACATGGGTATTTCCACTGCTTACTGATGAAGAGACTTTTATCTCTGGCAAACTGCTTTCATGTTTGCATGCTCAGGGGCATTCCAGAAAGTAGCCTCTGGCAGCAAAGAGTGCTAGAGACTCCACCACACTAAGCAAGACACAGACAATTGCCCTCCAGGTTCTCCCCTAAGAGAACTGACAACCTATTAATCTAGCTCGTCTCTCCAAGCTTTAGTTTCCTTAGCTCCTACACTGAATTCCATATGCAGACATACTGCCAACAGTAAAGAGAGAAACAGAGGTTTCATCCAACCGGTATGGTGGCAACGCTCTGGCTCTTCACTGAGAAATAGCTGACACTTACAACTGTTTCTGTTGATGGGTATTTTTCTCTGCCTCAGATGGTATTTTTATCAATAAAAAAAAAATTGAGCCTGCCAGGGCAAGTTAAAATCTACCCTGAGAAGAAAGCAGGAGCATCCTGTGATTGTAAAACTCTCAATGACTCAGAAAGAGAAAACCAGACATGTCTAATGATCTGAAGGTTTATTGACAAAGCAGTTCACACCTAGTTCTGCTTGTCTACTGGATGTCTGATCCAAATCACTGAAGCATCTAAGCTGGATCACCACTCTACCCCAGGCACTGTGGTGACTTGGAAAGGAATTGTTTTCATTTTGGCATATGGCAAATAACCATTTGCATGTGTTAACAGGAACTTCTTAATAATGTGGGAGTACAGACTTTAAGGATGACTAGCCTTCTGCTGTGTTCTTGATTCTGAGCTGGAATTTCTCACCTTCACTAGGGATAAGAGTGCCTTTCAGCAAGGATAGATCACTTAAAGTGTACCAATTCCATACATTTTGAAATGATTTTTTTTTTCAGCTTTGCACTCAAACTAGATTCATAAACCAAACAATTTATCTTGCTTAGATAAATTTATCTAAGCAAAAAAAATTTATCTTTTTTATTATTGTTTCTCACACATAAACCATAGGGAAAGCTATATTTGAGTTATCCATTGCAATACATAAAATTACTCCCAAACCCAGAAACTTTAACCAACGAACATTGATTATCACACAGCTTTTCTCGGTCAGGAGTACAAGTGTGACATTCCAGCTTCTCTGGTTTTGAGTCTTTCACAAGGCAGCAGCCATCTCTACACTAGACTCAGAGAGATTCACTTCCTCCTTCATTTGTTTGTAGTTATGAGCAGGGCTCACTTCCTGCTTTCACCAATGGAAGAATTCGTGACTTTTTCCTTTATAATTCCTGTTGCATAGCATATCTTCATGGCATCCATCACTGCGCAGCTTCTTTCATTAAAGGACATAAAGAAAGAAGAAAGGTAGAATGGTAATTAAGCTAAAGTCACGGTCCTTTGTAACCTAATCAAAGAAACAGACACCAGTCTAGGACTTCAAAATAAGTCAGTGGATCCAGCCACACTCAGGGGGAAGAATGCCGAGAAACTGGCATCACTGGGAGACAGGTCAGAGGTACCCACAACAGTCTAATTAAAACTCCAGAGTTGATGCTGGTCAAATTTTACAGTTAAATCTAGAATTTTTTTTACATGGATTTTGTAAACAGAGACTGCTTATTCATTTCCCAGACACCCAGACCCAAATAATCACACAGAAACTATATTAATTACAACACTCTTTGGCCAATAGCTTAGGCGTATTTCTTGCTAATCTATGTATCACCATTATCTATGTATCTTCTACTAATCTATGTATCACCATTAGGCTGTGGTCTATTGATAAGGTTCCAGTGGCGTCTTTCTCCTTCAGCAGCTACATGGTGTGTCTTTGACTTCACCTGCTCTCTCTATATATCTCTTTTTGGATTTCCCACCTGACTTTATTCTGCCTTGTCATCAGTGAAAAGCAGCTTCTTTATTAACCAATGGTAATAAAAACATATTCACAGTATACAGAGGGGAATCCCAAATCAGGGTTCATAAATTAATTAATAATTGAAAGCAAAACGAATGCCCATTGTCAAGCAGTGTAAGATACAGTATGTCTCATTCAGACACCCATCCCAAGGGCAGTGTATGGGTGAGGTGCTGTCCAATAGAAGAGCCTGCTTGTTTCTGTCTGCCCCTATTGCCTACATCACTCTCTTCTCTTTCATTGACTAGAACTTCTCAAATACTATCCACTCCTCCAAATCTTTTCTAAAAAATTCCATCTCCTTGGATTTTAAATTTTTCACTCCACTATACACATAAACAATACCTCTGAAATAAAACTCACTGAGAAAGTACAACAATCCACATTTGTTTTAGAAATTAGTATATACTTGGTATACAAGAAAAAAATACAATATACACTGTTGTTACTTAATGGTAACTTTGGTTTTAGACATCCTGGCAGCTGTGTGTTTCTCTGAGACTCAGAGATATTTGTTCTTCTCTCCCACTGAAATCTCAGTTCTGATTTGGTCACAATTTTCTTCTTACAGGCTATAGCCTACACCAAGAATCATCACCTTTGTGTTTAAATATGCTCATATATTTTCTTATATCATGAAAGTTTGCTAGGAGACATGCCCCAAACATAACCTAAGGTTGCAATAGGTACATAACTTAAAAATTCAGAAACAACAAAATTCTACATCAACTTTCTTGGGGTCCTGAGGAATAAGTGTCTTGATAAAAGACAGGGTGGGTCTTATTTATCAAAAAGAGATAAGAGGTAAAGCTAAGTCACATTAAAAGGAAGAGAGAAAAGATACATGACCAAAACAAGAAAAGTCAACAGGGATAGAAATCAAGAAGGGAGAACTACTAGCTATGCTGTCTCTCCCAGCAGAACAGTCTGGAGACAGTCTGAGAATTAACTAGAGAAAAAGAAAAAAGAAGAGTCTAATTCAGCTATATTCACAATAATAACAAAAATCCAAATGAAATCGATTTTCTCTTAAAGATAAAAATAGATCAAATGTTTTAAAGTTGCTTTTTAAAGTATGTGATACAGTTCTGACACAGCATAGTATGTTGTCCCTCAGCTTGCTGTAATGCAGATTATTTTCCAGAGTTGTCTAAGTATCTCTCATGTCATTAATCCAAGCATCTATGGGCCTGCTGAATGGGTTGTTGGGACCTCAAAACCAGGTGCAGGCTGGCCTCTGGCCTGCAGCCTCCCAGGGAGGCTAATGCAAGGAGAGCTGACTCGGCTCTCAGCAGGGTTCCCAGTTAAATCTGCTTCTCTTTACCAGGAGGCCTAGAGGAGGCAGGAGCATGATGCTCCTACGGTTTTTTCATATTCTGCTACCCATTTTCTAATACATCCTCTTGACATGAGCAGCTCCACTGTATTCTTTTTTCTTCAACACTAACTCTAAAATGACAGGTGGAGGATTATCTTTTCTGCCACTTACCATGAAACAGCTCCAGACAGTGGTCGTAGGTTTCTGAGCTTAACCACACAGCTCTCACTGAGTGGATAATCAATCATTCTGTGACTAAATCCATCTGGAACAAATTTGAAGAAGTGGCCATGTAGGTTTCTTTGAGGGGGGAGGAAACTAAACTGAAACCAGAGTTGATTTTTTTTCAAAGTTTTAGAAGGGAAAGAATTATAAAACACAGCAATGACTTTCCCTCCAGAACTTACGCACACACTGTATGTTTGTGTAGACGTGTTCCCACTTGACAGTGGACTTAAACATTGAAAGACCCTCTTTGCATTGCAGGAGAGTCCACTCCCCAGAGAGTGAGACCTCAATTTCTCCTAGGGTTAAAGAAAAGGAAAAGAGGCAGGGGGGAGGCACGGTACTGTCTCATCACCATAACTCCATGCTGCTCTTCAATCCCCCGCATGCAGGTTCAACTGTGGAGCTATAGAACCCAGAGAGCCTGTTCCTGGCCTTTTCTGGCTAGATCACTCTCTTTTTCCCCTTTGTATCATAAACATTAAAGGATAATTAGAATTTCAATGACCTTAATTTTTAAAAACATTTTTATTAGTTTTTGAGATTTGTGTACAATGTGTTTTGATCGTATTCAGCACCCTTACCTCCTCCCAGATCCATTCCCCCCTCCCATCATCACTTAATGTTGTGGAAAAAAAAACATGGAGACAACTTGTGCTGCCCAAATAGTTCTAGGTGTGTGGCCTTGCACTGGTATGTGGTTGACTTAGCAGCAGCTCTATTCTTGGGGAAATCTGACTGCACCTCTCCCAGCAGCTAACAATGGCCAGTAGCTCCTCTTCTGGGGCTGGGACTTAGTGCCGGCTTCGCCTTCCATGCTGATAGCTGGTCTGCCTTGGGCTTGCACAGGTCTTGTGCATGCAGTCCCAACTACTGTGAGTTCATTGTGCAATGCCCTGCAGAGTCCAGAAGACAATGCTCCCTTCTAACCACCCAGTCTGTGGCTCTGCTCTCTCCACCCCAGCTTCTGCAGTGACCCCAGAGCCTTAGGAGGAAGTGGTACAGCATACTCATTCTGTTCAGGGACAAATACTCTTCAGTCTCTCCTTCAAGTGTGAGTCTGTTTGTCACATCTACTACAAATAGAAGCTTCTGTAATGAGGGTTGAGAAATACGTTAACCTATGGGTATAACAATAAATCATTAGGAATTGGTTTAATACTACAGAACCTTGGCTTTTAAAAACTCTTTCTCTGCTATAATACAAAATGAGAGTGAAATTTTAAAATATATTTTTGATGTGTAACCCTAAGTCAATACTATATATTTATTTGTTATTTTGTTTTGGGTTTTTCAAGATAGGGTTTCTCTGTGTAACATCCATGGCAGTCCTGGAAATCACTCTGTACATCAGGCTAGCCTCAAACTCACAGAGATCCGCCTGCTTCTGCCTCCTGAGTGCTGGGATTAAAGGGGTGCAACACCACTGCCCAGCCACATTTTTAAACAATAAATGTTCCAAATGATTCAGCTCCACACTGAGCATCATTTCCAGATAGTCAGTAGTAAATGGTAGCTGCAGGGCAGCCTTGGGGTCCTCAGAACAGAGACTGGTGACTGCAATCGGGTGGCCTGCTAAGACTTTTTAGACAATAGGTGACATAAATGACAATCTGGATTAAACAAACTGGGCTGGGAGAGGATGTGAAACCAGGTAGGCTTTGCTGGGGCACAACCTAGAGACCACATGGTGTGAGTGCTGGTGGGTGCCACAGTTTGCTGTAAGAGAAAAGGCAGCCTCTGCGAGCACAGCAGGAAACAAGCCTGGAAAAGTCCCTGGGTGACTGTTTAGATAAGACTCGTATTCTTGGTTAAGTCATTTAGACATGATATGGTCGTAAGAAAACTTTGGTCAAGGAGTGACATAATGGAAATACCGCTGTCAAGTAACTAAATAATAAAGAGTAAAAGTCTACATAAATAGTTAAGTGTGTTAAATTGTCGTAATTTTCACTGTGGGAGAGAGAATGTGTCAGTCTGATTGATAGCCAAATGAGTGTCTCCAGAAATAATTGTGTGGCATTTGAATGCTGTATTTACGGTAACTGTACTAGGAGAAACATTCCGGTGCTGTGTATACAGGAACAACACTAGGAGGAGCATTTGGATGTTATACACACACACAAACACACACACACACACACACACACACACACACACACACACACACACACACACACGGTAACAGTGCTTAGAGGAGCATCCCAGTACTGTGTAACAGTAACAGTGCTAGGAGAAGCTGTATACATTGTTACAGTGCTAGAAGGAGGTATAATATAAATGGGTTATTTTCAGGATTATAATAACTATCTTAAAACTATTTCTAATAAGTGCTGTTTGCTATTTTACATCTGAGTGCTTCTCCTGATTCAGTGATTTCAAACAAGTTATCTTCAAGGTGGGTCAACAATATATATATATTTATTCATAGCCATATATTTATTCATAGCTATAAAGATAAATATCAATCACACATTCATAAGATGGTATGATTTCTGTTTCCATGCTTCATGAAATAATCAATTAAGGGATAATTAGCCCTTAAAATGATCTTTTGAGCAACCAGCCTTTCTGCCTCATGCCCACGTTATTATACTATAAGGTGTTCATTCATTGTGAAGTCTAACTAGAAGACTATGCAACAAGTCTCCTCCTACAAACTGTCTAAGCACAGACTGTTCACAGCCATACTACTATCTGAACATCAAGGCTGCTCCCTCCAAAATGCAATGAGCCCAAGTTTGGCTCAATGTAAGGTTTTGAGAGTATATGAAATTATAACAAACAGCAATTCTCTGTCCCGCCACTCCCCACCCTCTCAGATAGGAATGGATGGAGAGCAAGCTCCTTAAGGAAAGGAGAAAGCAGCAGGTTCCCATAGCATCTACAGAAAGTATGTCTTCTAGCTATTGTCTTTGTTAACAATAATAATTTTTAAGTTGTATGGGAAACAGAAGTACAGTTTAGGAATAAGTACAGGGCTGATCTGCTGAGCTAATAAAATATAAATTTGAATTTATAAGAATGTATGGTTTGTGAAATAGGCCAAAGACACTCGAGTTGAGTTTAGATCCCATTTCACTAAGCTGTTCTCTGAAAACTAGCACACAACCAGTTTACAAAGGTGGCAGTGACTGACGAGTCTGGTGACAGACCTGTGTAAGTCACGGTCAAGCCTGAGCTTTCCCTCTGTGGGGTATGTGTCTTCTGAGATGATGTGGTAGCTGTCTAGGTTGCTTTTATGTTTCATATTGGATTTAGGAATGAGATGAGGGAGATGGATTTAATTTCACTTTGTCACAGCCGGGGACATGTCACCAACCACGGATAAGGTATCTCATTGCAAGATCCCTAAACATGTCTTCCAAATGCAAAGTTATGTGCCGGGCCTGAATTGAGCATGATCAAAGCATAGTAGGTACCGAGAAAACAAGTACCAGAGCTTATGGGGCCTGCCCGCAAAGAGCTCACACATGGGAGCAGGCTAATTTAGTGTGGCATTACACAACTATTAGGTTCCATTTTAGGACCTCCTGGGGAAAGTGACACCAGGCCTTGATCTTAAAAAGTTGTAGGAATCTGATTTCAGAGACATGGGGGAACGAGGGAAGAGAAAAAGTGTTTTCCAGACCTAGTGAGAAACCTTTGCTGAAATGTAAGGTGTTTGGTGTGACCTGGGTGCACACGGTGTGAAGAGACAGGAGTCGAAGCATGAAGAGCCCCACACACCGGGGTCACGGTTTGGGTTTTATCCCAGCGATAGGCCAAGATGACATGATGAGTGTCCTTAGTATAAGCTGAGAGACGCCCGGTATCAAATTGTCTTACAGAAGGATTAAATGCACAAATATAGTGTCAACCTTTAAATTTGCTTCTGAATTCTAATTTATTAACAAGATCACATTATTTATCCTGAATACTTAGAACTGGCCTTATTTTCCATCTACAGTCATACTAGGTATGGATTTCCTTCCCAAAACAGCTCAAGTCTGTTTGTAAGTCTAACTTTCCATCAAAGGATGCAGCAAAGACCCGGGTTCAGGAACAGCTGCAGAGGTCAAGCCAGCTTTATGGATCCCCTCGGTAACGGCTGCGTCATTCCCACCACTGCTGGGTTTTCTCCACACAGACCCCAGCTGTAGTTCTTGAAGGAGATTTTTATTGTTTGAAGCCAACCCTGTTCGGGGCTTGTACTAAAACTGATTGAAACACTGCTTTGAAAACCATACTGACATTTGGGGTTTGCAGAGGGCAGGAAGAAAGTCCATATAAACGCGTTACTTGGCCCAATGCTCTCTAATTATGCAAAAAGAAATCATTTATCATAGAGAGACGTAAACTGTAAAGTATAATGGGAAGCCTTAAGCATTGCTTATCTTACGTGCTTTGTTTCTTCATATTGTAAAATACTAGGATGTGTACATCGAATTCAGCAGACAGCTCAGGGGCTGCTTTCAACTTGCTGAGGCTGTGCAATCCCTCAGGCCACTGATATGCACCTTGAGTGATAATGCGACAGTTGCCTAGTGGACATCGCCAGAGTTTGTTTGTCAGACCAAAACTTGATAGAAGCTTGGGCCAGATCAGGCACCATGAGCCAAGTGCCCCTTCATCCTTACTGTAATTTTAATTAAAAATGAGGTAGAGACCAGGCAGCAAGGGCCTCCCCTAGGTAGTTCATGATTGCTGCCAGTCTTCTTAGCAAGGAAGATTATGGCTACAACTCTCCAAAAGCCAGCTGGACAACAGGACATCATGTTGGTAAAGGAATCTGGGGAAAGAAGTATAAAGAAGGTTGGTATGTGCTGACCCCGAAGGGCACTCCCTCCTGCTGAGTTAGAGAGCTGGGGGAAGGCCTACTGGCAGAGGCAGGCGAGAGGTGAGAATGTATTACATATGGCTGTAGCATGGGTGATATGCAGAGTTAGAAAAGATGCGTTGATGAGGAGGAGCCCAAGAAAAGTCATTTTGTATATGGAGCCACCAATAAAGTCTCAGTGAAGGTTCAGAACAATTTTATCACGTATAGAGCTAGGGCAAGGTTTTGGGATTCCTGAGAGCCTGGCAGCCCCAGCCTCACTAGGCAGGTGAAGACATCAGGGGATATGTCCTGGGCCTGAGAAAAAGCAACTACGAACAACTATCTAAGAAGAGGTGTCCAAGGTCTGTGTCCCTCACGGAGGGAGCAGCAGTCAGGGCTTATTAATTACAGCAATGGTCTCAAAGGTGATACAAAATTAAATATTAAACGTAAGAAATGTAGAGCCAACCCAAGATTACAGAGGAAGTCGCTGTCAGTTCTCTTACCTACACCTTTAAAATGGCAATAAGAGACTGGATACAATGAATATGATTCTCCTCACAATGTTTGGTATCCAGTGAAACCTGACTTTCTGAAAAGTACTTCTCAGGGTGTCATGATCTTTGCCTGTTACCTCTAAGCATCTCAAAACCTGACAGCAGCTCTCAATGAAACCTGTAGTGATGTGACGAGCAGGCCTGCTTTTCATCCCGCCCGGATCCCACACAGCTAGCTTTACATCTGAAATAACAACACACAATTGTATTCATTTAAACACTGCCTGGCCCATTAGCTCTAGCCTCTTACTGGCTAACTCTCACATCTTGCTTAACCCATTTCTAATAATCTGTGTAGCACCACAAGGTGGTGGCTTACCGGGAAAGATTCAGCATGTCTGACCTGGTGGCTGGCTTCATGGCAACTGTCTCACTGCCTTCTTCCTCCCAGCATTCTGTTCTCTCTTCCCCACCTACCTATGTTCTACCTACCTATCAGGCCAAGCAGTTTTCTTTACTAATTAACCAATGAAAGCAACAGATAGATAGAAGACCCACCTACATCAGAAACCTCCCCCTCTGCTGAGGCCACAGGGCTGTTTCACTGACACACAGGTCCAAGTGCTATAGGCATGGTTGTTTTGAACTCCTTATTGGAGAAATCAGATACCCTGCAAATCTAACCCATTCATTTCAGTTTAACTCTCTGCCTTATCCTCAGGGAAAAACTTCAGGATCCTGGTTCTTCTTCTGTATGTAGATATTTTCCTATCACAAAGCATTATGAAATAAAGGGATGCAGTCTCCCTTTATCCTCTAGTTCTGAGCTATAATTTCATTACTGACTTGAAAGATGGTGACTATAATGCCCTTAGCATAATTAAATAAATAAAAATTACCACTAAAACTTCCATTTTCATATATTTCTAATAGCTGGAATGTACATTAGAGCACTTTCTTGGATTTATATTTCACTACTAATTGGAGCTCTGGTTGGTGCTGTCTGCTAAATCCTCCATATAAACACTAATACCTGATTGTCACAAAGGGCTGTTATAGTATGAGCTATCCTTTCCTATCACAAAATATTATGAAATATAAAAATGGTAGCATGCTTTATTTTACCAGACCCCTTTGTGTTTGAAGGTTCCAATTTCCTCCATGAGAACAAAATATAAGGCAGTCTGGCTTCCCCTGTTCTTGAACCCATTCATCTTGGATATATGTTAAAAAGCAGGGACAGTGGTCATGCAGTGGTTGGTGATCCTCCGCATCAGACTTCAGCTATGGTAGGCCGTATTCAAACATGAGAAAGCATAGAAATGAAGACCTGTGTCTAATTATATACAAATTAATATGAAAATTATTCTGGAAATCATAATGTTTGCAGCTTTCTTATTTCCTTCCATCTGCGTCCGACAGAAACTTTAACTTGATAGGCTGTAAACTTTTAGTCTTTTCATCCGAAGCAGCTTGTGGAGCATTTCCAATGACCCCGTGCTGCACTTGCTGTGTTATTTCAGTTCTTCACTGCAATGGCATTGTGTAATTGACACTATCTCTACTTGGTAGATATGGCAGCAAGACTTGGAAAAGCCAAGTAAATGTCCTAGGACACCAAATAAAACTGCAGTTCTGTTTAGGGTTGGGACCCAAGTGATGGGGGATAGCACAATGACCAGAGCACTCGCCACAGGAGTGTGAGCATCTGAGTATGGATCCTAACCCCTCAGACAAAAGCCAGGAGCAGCGACACGTGTCTGTATCTCAACACTTTGTAGAAGGGGAAACAGATCTCTGGTGCTCACTGGCCAACCACTCTAGCTGAAGAGGGGAGCTCCATGCTCAGTGAGAGACCATGTCTCAAAAAATAAGGGGAAAAGAGAGGATACAGAACATTGGTTTCTGGCCTTCATTGGCACATGCATAGGCAAACACACCTACATATACAGGTGTACACATCTGTAGGACCATGTATACATACATACAACAAACACACA